>NC_056744.1:1152916361-1152991361 GCF_019279795.1 Protopterus annectens
CAGTAGGGAAAGGAGTCTATAGAATCAGTCAGGTTCTCTATATATATATACATGCATATAAGTATGGAGATGCATCCATGTGGACAAATCTATACATAATATATATATATATATATATTTATATATATATATATATATATATATATTTACATTTGTTAACCAACCCTGGATACAACAAGTCCATTTTCAGTGGAGGCAGAGAGAGAAGCCATCTAAATTTATATCTACATATATGCATACAAACACACACACACACACACACACACACACATATATATAATATATATATATATATATATATATATATATATATATATATATATATATATATATAAAGACACACACGCACACAGACACACACACACACACACACACACACACACACACACAAAAACACACACATATATAAATATATATATATATATATATATATATATATATATATATATATATATATATATATATAAACCTACATAAATATATATATAACAGTTACAGACACATGCAATCTGTGGGTCATGCTGATGCACCCTAGAAGTCTAAATCTGAAAATACACTCACTGGAAGTATTCCTTAAAATGGGGAACAATGACATCTGTGCTGTAACAAAGACCTGGTTAAAGGCAGCAGGAAGCTCCCCTGCACTACCAGCCTATAACTCATTCCACACCTTTTGGCTGCACAACTTGGACTGAAGCTCCAAAGTTGGTGGCATTTACATATTCATAAAGGATGCACACACCACCAGAGTGGTAGCCCAACATTTTGCATCACAGATCCTGCAGGTGTAGCTAACATTGGGTAAGACAGTGGTTCAGGTTGTAGCCTGCTATAGGTCCCCAAACATGTCCCAAGACTCACACTCCATATTCCTAAACACCCTGGAGAATATTAGTGTCCAACCTAACACTCTCATACTGGTTGACTTCAAGTACCCCACCATTAACTGGGAAAGCTATTCATGTACCGATGCACTTGCCCATCACATCAACCTGGTACTTACTAACATGGGTGACTGTTGCTGTACACCAATAGTCAAATCCTCCCTTGTTAGATCTGACCACAAAGTAATCACCTTTGGAAATCCACTGCCCCCCCCTGCACAGGTAACCACTATGAAAAGCCTTTCCAAAGCTAACTTTGGTCTCCTAAAAACATGGAGTCTAGTTGCATGACTGCTGAATCAAACAACAATGCACTATGAACACGTACACAAATGCATGGATACTGCCATACCCAATAGAACCAAGACACTCATCTCCAAAAAAAGTAAGCCAATCTGGTGGTCCACGGCCATAAAGAAACTGTACAACAGATGGAAGAAACTGATATGGAATAAGGTGAAGTCCCAAGACTGGAAAAAAACCCTTATCAGCCTCAATTAAAAGTTGAGATCCCTCATCAAATACTACAAAGCTAGCTGTAAAAACAGAATTGGAGCACATAGTAAAGACAACCAGAAGGCCTCATGCAGTTATGTAAAGAATCTACATGGCAATACCAAGATTTGCTCTGAGCTACTGGACAATGGTACCTCCTAGACTGAGCCAACAAATATTGCCAATATACTGGCTGACATATTGAGTGCAAACGTTACTCCCCTCCAAAGGACCAATCACAATACCAGTACAATGCCAGGCACCCAGTATTACTGATGCACAGGTTAAAACACCACTGTCCAAGGCCAAGAATACAGCTTCTATGGGACCTGACAATATCCCTGGCTGTGTTCTACATGAACTACAGAGTGACGTGGCACCTCACCCGTGTGCCCTGTTCAGTCTCAGCCTCTCATCAGTCTTTGTCCCTACTGAATTATGCATTGCTACAGTCACCCCTCTCCACAAAGGAGGAGCGACTACAGACCCTGGGAACTAACCACCCCAATAGAATGACAAGTCTGTTATGTAAAGCTATGGAATGCATCATCATGCACCTAATAAACAGGGATATGGGAATCTGCAGACTCAGGATCCAACACAGTTTACTTTTGTGAAGGGTAGGTCATACCTGCTCAACCAACCTGGTCAACTTCTTGGAATCAGTCACCTGAGCTGTCAATGAAGGCAAGGTGACACATACAGCCTACCTCGATCTGGCCAAAGCCTTTGATAACATTCCCCACTCAGGAATCATGCAAAAACTCAGTAAGCTAGGCATCAACCCCTATATCACTAGATGGGTTGCAAACTGGGTTGCAAATAGAACTCACAGTGTGAAAATAGCTGACTCCAAGTCAGACTGCTGAGTGGTCATAAGTGGAGTCCCACAGGGTTCTGTCCTTGGTCCTCTCATGTTTGGTATCAAATTCTCTGAAGTCCATGCCAACATCAAGGAACTCTGGCTGACAAAGTTTGCAGACAATTGCAAGTTGGGAGCTATTATTAACTACCCAAGTGATGTTGGCATCCTACAGAAAGGCCTCACTGAGACCAATGACTGGTGTCAGAGCCATGGCCTTAAGCTCAATGTCAGAAAACGTGTGGTAATCCCCTTTGGGAAAAACCCTGTTCCCATGAATTACCACATTGAAGGTAGTCCCCGGAACAAAGAAGGCGTTATAAGAGATCTGGGTACACAGGTTGACAGCAATGTCTCATTTGACCACCACATTGCCACTGTGGTCAGAAAGTCCTATGTGGCACATCTCAGTACTAACGCATTAGCATCCAGGAAGGAAGAGGTCATTGTCCCCCTGTACTCTTCTTAACAGAGTGACACAGTTTGTTTCAGCATACGTATTCTAATGGATGTGAAGTAGGTAAATTAAATGCATGTCCTCATTTTCTGACAACAATCATATCATCCCAGTGATTTACCAGAGAAATGTGAATAATATGTAAAACAGTTCAGAAATATGAGCAATAAACCTGGACATCCTGAAACAATCCAGCCAGTTGAGAGGTATGCTCAGAACCCCTTACTGCAATGAATCTGGACCAAGGCTGACAAGTGGTGGGTGGAAGCCATGAAAATGGGGATGTATCTGAAGTACTGGCATAGATAAGCTAGCACAGTTGCTGTAGCAACACCCTCCTCTGTGCTCTAACATGTATTTAGTGAAATAGCACAAATAATTGAAATAGGAAATCTGCTATGGGTAATTAAGCATGTATTTGCAAATATATCAGGCACTACAGGGATATAACAACACTGACAAACAGACACCAGTGTGAAAGTGCATACCCACAATCAATATCACCACAGTCACAGTCACATACCGGTAAGTCAAGTGAACAGCAGAGTATACGGACTGTGTGAACAAATACATCATTGTTTGCCACTCACACATTAGCCCTACATATACAGTCCCAATTCTCAGTGTAGTCTGAATACTGACCTTGGTACAGGACATGTCTCAGTCTATCCCTACAAACACATACAGCCAATAGATCAGCAGAAACAGGAGCAGCATGCAGTCAGATAAAAAAGGAGCCATAACACTTACATCCACCCCCCCACCTTACACAGCCCAAATAACATGTACACATGACATATGTACACAGTCCTAACAGTCTGTTAACAATGGCCAGACATACACAGGCCTGTCACATGTACAGTTCACTTCAGAATATGCGGTCTCAGGACTCATATCTATGGCCTCTTCCCTGACATGTCTGTGGGTCTACTACATCACTGGGATGGTAGCAGGAATGAAGGCAAGAAGTAATGATACTAAATATGTGTGAGCCTCATTGACATCTGGACAAAGCCTGATATCATTTGGGGACAGAGGCACAAACACAGGGTTAGATTGAACATATTGCTGTTATACATTGAGACAGTTGCAGATGTTACTGGGTTTGTTGTAACATATCCTTTATGAGGAATATGAAGTCAGTACTACCAATAGATGTGAGTACTTACTGATTGCATTCCCCCAGAATCCACATCTGATTTGCCAAGGACACCAACTGTCTGGGAAACAGGCAAACATGTGGCTAGTCTGTGAACAGTATGCCAGTAGAGAGATATGTCAGAGACATATCACTGTCAGTCGAGAAGTCACTCACTAAATGCATGTCCACATAAACCCTGTCAATCTTTCAATCCACCATGTGCATAACAGCACTGATGACATAGAATCTGTTCACAGTTCTGGGGATATGCCCCCATGTTGTTGGGCTGTCTCCACATGTTCTGTCCTTTGACATATTGCCACCTAATGTATGTGAATCTGTAGCTCACCACCTCTGTAATGTCCCTCACACAGGCAAGGAAAAGGGGCAAGGCCCACATAAAGGAATACCTCATATGTTGGAACTAGCAGCAGTGCTTAGGCCCACAGCACAATACTATGTGGGCACCTACATAGTTGTATGCCTTAGCAATACCTGACATCTACACATTTGTACAAAGGACAGACATAAAGTAGATAGACAACAGGTTATGCATTAGGATGAATGTTTTGAAGGATAGAGGTCTGAAACTGAAAGGTATGCCATTACTACATGACAGCATTCCTCAATGACATGTCCAAAAAACATAGTAGTCTACAGTTAATATCATATCATATCATATCAATATCCAATAGGAGATGCATAAAAACATACAGCTCAAACACCAAAGAACAAGATAGTACACAGAGTCCCAGCTTTACATGCAGGGTTGTATGGTTCAAGTACTACAATCTGTGATCTACATTTACTTGGAAAAGCACTGTTAAAAGTACTAACTTAATAACACAATATGTGTTAAACTATTTTTGTCAACCAGTGCACTGTAGCTGGTGTAACATGCAAGTGTGACTACATATAACCTGGGATACTACCCATGTATAAAACAAATAAAATAAAGATTGTGGTACTACCTATGTATACCTAGGTGTCCCATACAGTATAGTCACACCCCTTGCTACTGTAATGACAGCACATAGAAGCATGTTATTTAGAGGAAATTAAATACACTTATTAAAGATGTCATTACCCTGCTATTTTATCAGACTGGAATGTGATCACTGGTTACCAGGGCTGAGCTATGCTTAGCAGGTTTAAGCATTGCTTAAACGTAAATGCTAAGCAAATTTGTGCACTGGAAGCAAAGCCTACATGGTGGAAGCGCCTATTCTGTTAACCATACATTAGCACTGCTTACTGCCACACAAACCCATGCAAACATGCTTAAAGCTGCTCAAAACTGCCTTAATCACTCTGTATCCAAAAGTCCTTGCTCTGCCTAGCAACAAAATAAACAGCCCTTGCAGGTCTTGAACCCAGGATCCTGCACACCATAGTCAAAGCAATTTACCAGTAAGCCACCTCAGATGCATGGCTTTAGCATGTTTTCTTAAACATGCCCTTCTTTTCAGCCAATTTACAATAGGGAAGAGACACTGTGCAATTAGGAAGGATTGGTATCTACAAATATATATGTCTGAAAAGAAACACATACATAGAGATAGAGACAGATATGTATGGCGATACATATATGTATATAACAATATATAAATATATTACCAATAAATACTAAGATGTATGTATATATCTATCTATATATATATATATATATATATATATATATATATATATATATATATATATATATATATATATATATATATATATATATATATATATGTGTGTGTGTGTGTGTGTGTGTGTGTGTGTGTGTGTGTGTGTGTGTGTGTGTGTGTGTGTGTGTGTGTGTGTGTGTGTGTGTACAAATACACACACACACATATATATATATATATATATATATATATATATATATATATATATATACATACATATATATATATATATATATATATATATATATATATATATGTGTGTGTGTGTGTGTGTGTGTGTGTGTGTGTGTGTGTGTGTGTGTGTGTGTGTGTGTGTGTGTGTGTGTGTGTGTGTGTGTGTGTGTGTGTGTGTATATATATATATATATATATATATATATATATATATATATATATATATATATATATGCATACATGTCCCAAAATGCCCATACAAACATATGCTGCTGATATACCACCAATAACTGGCACAGCATGCACAGCTGGATACAAAAGGACCCATGACACTGACATCTGCCCCTCACAGTCCAAATAAATATGTGAACAATACACTGCTACAAAATCATGATAGGCGATACACAATGGCCAAACATACAACAACCTCTTAAAAAAATAAATAAAATGACTGAACATAGCAAAGAGAAATACAACCAGCCAGTAATTCACACATGTTTATTATATTCTGATGTTTTGGCCAAAGCCTTCAGGGAGGAAACATTACATGAAATACTTGCCTTAATCACAAGATGCAATTAACAATTAATTATATTATTAAATCCACATCCTCCAATTACACTCCTCATTTAACCCCCTAAGGGATAGAGTATCACATTTAATATTAATACATTGAGTCTGCACATAACAATTTTTTTTATGAATGTTTCATCAAACTGAGGGACAGACTTTTTCCAAAACAGTACCTTGGAACCCACTACTGTCCCCATGGTGAGATGTGTTCAAATGTACGGCTATAGGACTGTCATCTTTCTTATCAGTAATATGTCTCACATGTTCTAACAGCCTAGTTTTAAAATGTGTTACTTTCCCCCACATAAAATATGTTAAAAGGGCATCTAAGAGCATTCTCTATACACCAACCTATTGAATGTACAGACTTTAAGATGTCTTCCACCCTTCTCAGCAGGAATGACAGCACTAAATAATGATAGACCATTATACCTATCAACCTCCTACTGTATGACATCTGGAAAAGCCTGACGTAATTGGTGGACAGAGGCCCAAATACATGGGCATACTTGAAAAATTGCTGTTATACACTGAGAAAGTTGCTGGTGTTACAGTGATTTTTGTAACATATCTTTTCTGAGGGATACAATGTCAGAAAAACAAATGGATGTTAGCATTTACATATTGCAATCACCAGAGTATGCTACTGATTTGCCAAGGGCAACACCTGTCTGGGGAACAGACCAAACATAACAGGCTAACCTGTGGCCATTATATGGATAGCCCTACAGTTGAGAGCTATGCAGAAACAGAACTTTGTCAGACTGAAACCCATGCAGACGTAGCATGTGCAGACAAACTCTGTTAAACTAGCAGTATTTCAAACATATAAAATCAATACTCACATTCAGCCCCTAGGTCTTGAACCTTCTCCACCATTTAGTTGGCTTGTCTCCACAAGTCTTGTTGTAAGAGGTATTAGCTCACACAACTCCAGGATGTCTTCATCACAAGTAAGGGAAAGGGCCAACGCCCACATGGGGTACTCAATTATAGGAGTGCTTTGCCTTGACATTGGGTATTAGAAGAACTACACAGCTGCTCTGCATGCAATTAGCAAGTGGGGAACACCAATAAGTGCACAGGCCATCACCTGGTCATGAGCATCACCTACAACAGCCATGCTGTTACCTGTTCAAACCAACTCTATCCCTGTAGTGCAGAGAGAGAGAGAGAAAAAGAGAGAGAGAGTGAGAGAGAAAACAAATATAACATAAACCAGAAAAGAGAAGAAGAAGAAAAAAAAGTAAGTGGAACATGTAAGCATGTAATTGAATGTAGTACTTGGACTGTAATAATGAGAAATATGATTTGGAAGAATATATGTCCCAACAAGACTTGCTGTACTAATGTCTTGCTGAACAGCTGCTATGGCCATCACATCTGGCCCACTTTGCAGTGGGAGAGATCACAGCCATACCTCTCAACAGTACAGCTCTTCATAGAATGTCCAGATTTTCTCATCATAGTTTTTTGTCTGTTTCTCCTGAAATCTGTACTTTTCTGGCAAATAGCTGAGGATTGAAGTCATCAAGTAATGACAAACACTTGAGTTTAAGACTCCACATCCTTAAGAATATTCATAGTAATGCAAAATGTTTCATTATACAAACTTCCTAAGTTTGTAACAGGAATATTTAAAGTCTGTTCCTATTTATCCCCCTCATCATTTAGGCTTTGTCCAGATGTGATGCTCTAAGAGGTTGCGAGGTGAGATCACAGCTCAGGAGCCTGACTCACCCTGGGAAAGGACAGCTCACATATGACTGCTGCTGGGGTGTATGTCAAACAGTTGTGACTGTGCCACTGCTAGGCCAGTTAATGGGATATTGTCCATATCCATATGTTACCTGTGAATATGAGTATGATACATTTATTTATTTATTTATTTAACATTTGTTGACCGGGAATGTCCGACTAGGTTCCACAGAGCCTGTTTTCAGCGGAGGCCCGGGGAGAAATGCTCCAGATGCATGTTTGTCTTGTAAATCTAAGAGACCTATATAGGGCATGTGCATAGTAAAGAACTGTTGCAGACATGTGTGTTGAACTGCATGTAATATATTGAATTAATAATATTCAACTGTACAGTTTTCTGCTGGACAATAAGCACATTTGTGACTGATATCTGTAGTCACATACACATATACCTATGTTATGTCAGCCAAACCATTGGTAAGTCTGTGAGCAATAACAATGTAACATAATAGCCTACTTATGACTGTTGGACATCTTCCATGTTATCACAGTGATGTCAAAGCCTACTGTGTAATCAACTTACTAATGTATGATGCAGCTATATTAATACAGTATCAATACTGATGTCCCTTTTGTCACCCATTTATGTGTGCCATTGTCCAGACATACTGCTATAACAGGCTGAGAAGTATGATTGAGCAGCAAGACTGTAAATACAGTGTGCCATACTAACATAGAACAGAAATGTATACCAGGTATCCCCTGAGCACATTTATGTATGCATATGTTCAGCTGGAAGGCACAAAACTAATCACATGGGTTTCAAGCAGTCAGGTACATAGGTTGTACATGTTGCACATGTGTGTAATATCAGTGTCACTGCATACAACAGACATAAATGTGTACACAACATATCAGTTTAAGGGTGTGCAAGCTCATTCAATTTGCTTATTGTACTGACTATTATTTCCATATGTTTTCTCAGACCAGATTGTTATGTTTTCAATTGAATTGTATAGGCTATAGGTCACATTAAAGGTGGGAATTGTTTTGAAATGAATTGTTGTGGTGTCATGCTTAAATTGCACAAATACCAGGCATTGTAACAGGGGTGTGTACACTTTATATGCATTGTAGCTGTATGGACTCAACAGTACCTAACCTGTATAACCAGCCTCCACCAAGGTAGAGTAATCCCCTTTGGTGGACAGCAGCAATACACAAACCACATAATAGGTTGCTATATTGGCTATATTGGTTGTACAGGGACACATAGGTGCATGCAACAACTTGGAAGCAAGTCAAACTCTATCTGAGCAAGCATGTAAGTTCACAGGTGACTTCGTGTAAGGCTGACTATGACTACAAATCAGACATATCCGCACCACCAAGGACAATTGCAACAGTGTCTCCACATATGCTGTTAGTCTCAGAAGAAACAACACAATTCCCCCTGTACTGGGGGTAAAGAACACCTCATACACACATGCCATGGATATAGGCAACCTGCATCAGACAGGTTAGGTGGGAACATCACCACCCTGTCCACCCCAGTTGTATAGGGAGATATGCACATCAACCACACTCCTCCCCTCAGCAATGGTGAGCATGTACATATTGCGTACTGATGGAAACAACAGCATGGGGAATAATAACGTCACTGTCTGCCTCCTACATAAACTCAGGCATGTGGTCACAGCTCCATCACACACCACAGAAAAACACAGACCTACCACCATCCACACACCATCCACATGGAAGATGGTCACTACACAGAAATAAATGTAGAACAGAGGATTATGCAATTAAGTGTCCAACATAAGGGGGAATAAGATAGTTCAGGGCCAGGAGTGTAATGCAAGCTGCTATAGCCATGATAGATTGGCGGGTTATGGTGTAGTATGTATTATTTGCAAGTAATATCCACTGTTGATGTGCAATTTGACAACTGTTTGAGGTCCTGTGAATTTTTCCTGTTTTTGTCTTCCAGGTTACATGCAGAGGGCTCACCTACCAGCATTCTCTGTTGAGGAAACTGACATCATCCCCAATATGTGATTGAACATTATGTCCTGTTATTAGATGGGGAGCAGAAGATGTGTGGGAGAGGACCACCCTGTGGAACAATCTAGTCCACAGGGTAAATGATGCCGGCCTGCACAGCAGAACTTATGAGCAGGTGCAGCATTGGGCCACCAACCTCATCAGCCATGCCTGTCAATGGGCTTCTGCTGTAGTGAGGGACCAGCTAGCCCCAGGTGGAGGCCCAGCTGTCCAGCCCCTACTGACACCCACTGAGGGTCTCCTCACCAACTTTGGGGCACCCGCCCAACGCACAAGCCAAGAAGCTGAGGAAAACATTGTGGAGATGGGTTGCACACACACTGCATGAGGAGCACACAGGTAAGGGCCCAGTGGGGATTGGTACACTAATGCATCAGACATACATGTATCTGTATTGTATCTACATACATGTGTCAGGTCCAATTGCAGTTGTGGATGGGGTTTTTCTAATGCACAGAGGTGTGCATTTATGGTGAGGACAGAACATTGTGTATTATTGGGGTTAGTACTGTAAATGTGCAGACATGCTGTATCCATCCTGTACCAAGGCCACATGTGAGTCTGCTGACAATAACTCCCTCTCAAAACTACCTAGGACTCTCTGGTCTGCATATGGGACAGCAGTATGAAGATGGTGAGTATGACATTGTTCTGTTGTTGCCTGGCAATACCCCAGGCATGTGAAGGCCATGCAGTTTACCATGCACACACCTATCAGTCATTATGTACATGTTCAGTTGTGGTGGTGTTAACTGCATTGCATCACAGTGGTCACCACTGGGGTCTATCTGACATGAGTTCAACATTCCTGTAGCATACCTCACAACTTGTCAGTGCCAAGATGTCTGGACAGAGGCCAGCAAAATGGGCTGGGCAAACGGCCTAAGGTAGGGACATGTGTGACACATTAGTGGTCTACAGTGGATATAAATTGTGTACACACCCCTGTTAAGCTGCAAGGTGTTCCTGTTACATACAAATTAGGACCACAATATGTCAGTTCACACCTCTTCCAGCCTTTAATGTGACCCATAACATGAACAGTTCACTTGTAAAATCAAGCATCTGGACTCATGTATTGCACCTACAAGGCTGGCTATCTGTGAGGGTGGCAGACATCATATCAGCATGATGTTTTAGTCAGGTATGGTACCTCATGCTACCATATGTGTCAGTACACTTACTACGGCCTATTTGGCTACAATATCACATACAAGGGCATTGTTATGGCACACAGATCACTTCCAACCATGTATAGGTTGCAAACATCTGAATATTACAGGCACGTCTGTGCAGAGGACTGTACAATGGTTTAACTTGCTGCATGTAAGGCAGATGCTGTTACTACACTTTATAAAGTAATGGCAGTGGGAGGTGGTCACCAGCCATGTATGGTACACACATCAAAATGGTATAAGCCACGCCAGATATGATCCTCGCACACAAACAGTTGCCAGCATTGGGATTAGAATTCCTGCCTATCTAGGTATTTCTACTATAGTGCTACTCAGTTATCAGACATGCTACAGTGCTTATACATTTCTGTCTAGTGTAAAGATATTTCTAAGGTGGATGACATCAACAGGACTACTAAACCGAAGTGAAGGGAAGTGTAAAGGGTAGTACACAGGTCAAAAATGGTGTAACCCACACACTACATGATTCTCACACAAACACACATCCAAACAGTTAACAGTAAGAGGTTAGAACTCCTGCCTATCTATGTATTTCTACTATAGTGCTACACAGTTAGCAGATGTGCCACAGAGCTTATACATTTCTACCTTATTGAAAGATGCTTCTAAGGTGGATGACATCAACAAGACTACTAAACTGGAGTGAGGGGGACTGTAAAGGGTAGTACACATGTCAAAAATGGTGTAACCCACACACTACATGATTCTCGCACAAACACATGCACACATCCAAACAGTTGCCAGTGGGAGTTTAAAACTCCTGCCTATCTAGTTATTGTTACTATAGTGCTACGCAGTTATCAGATGCACTGCACAGCTTATACATACTCCAAAGGTACTCCTAGGGTGGATGACATCAACAGGACTACTAGATTGTGGTGAGGGGAAGTGTGAAGGGTAGTACACAAGTCAAAAATGGTATAAGTCAGACAGTACATGATTCACACACACACACACACACACACACACACACACACACACACACACACACACACACACACACTTGCCAGTATTGGGATTAGAACTCCTGCCTATCTAGTTATGTCGACTATAGGGTTATGCAGTTACTGCATGCACTACAGACCTTACTGAGCTTTTACATGGCCAAAGCTGCTGATAAATGCATAGCTGAGGTAAAGTATTACAGGTGGCAGAAAGTCTGCCTTCAGTTTCACCCTTACATCATGCTTGTTCTTTCTGTTTTGCACTTCAAATTGCATTATGGCTTGGCACTTCACCAGGTTATTGTATTAAGAAGTGTGGCACACCTGGGAGCCCTCAGCAGTACTCGTTCATCACAGAAGTAGCCCCACTACTTACTAGTTACTTCCACCCCTCCTGGCATGATTGAAGGGCAATTTTCTGTGCTTTCACCCATTAACCTGATGTACTTGTCCATTCTGAGGCACTGTTGCAACTGCCTCATGTACGCAAACAACCCTCCCCTCTAAACTCCAAAAACTCAGACCTGTGAGAATTACCCGTATATCACCCAATGTGGACATATGCACTCTCCAGCAAAGACTGGACTAGCAGGTCAAGAGGATACGATCAACACCTGCACCACATCATGTGGAACACATACCTCACCATGACACCCACTTTGACAGCCATGACATAGTGAAAAGCCACACACCCACCTTCACAGAGGCACAATGGACATTTACCCAAACAGCAGAGACCAGCAAGACAGACACCCACTCAGACACCATGACATGGCACATGTCAAGGGACACATATTTAACCTACACAGTGTGCCCCTCAACCTAAGCTCCTAAGGCTAATCACCTTGCACAATACAGTGATCATGGGTAACTCAATACTAAAGCTCAGACATACCCCACTCACTAAGTTGAATATGGAGCAGGTAGCCAAATATCTATCACATGCCATCATCCAGCACATGACACAGCCAGTCATGGCACTCCACAACAGCTATGATTATCACTCTGTATTTATGTGGGTGTGAATGATTTGGGACACACCTCCCTGGACTACATGACAAGAGACATGGTTGATCTCTCTGATTATGTGTTCCAGGCAGGTGTGATAGTAGCCCTGAGCAGTGTACCACCGTCACCCAGAATGATGCTGTGGTACTATTAACAGATGATTGACTGCAACATTGGCTTATATGTTTTGTGTCATTCTCAGGGGATCCAGTACCTCTCTGCTTGGGATGACACGAGTGACAAAACCCAGTGACTTGTCACAGATGTCCTACATCTGCTAGTGCTGGGTTTTCAGGTACTGGCTAAGTACCTTGCCACCCCTATGATGCCTTATTAGGCAGTGTTCTTAATGTAATTACCACCATAACCGCTAGACATGTCTGCAATCTGAGGGTCATGCTACTCAACAGTAGACATCTAACTGTAAGGATGCAGTCACTCAAAGCACTCATTGGAGTGGAGGACATTAACATGTCTGTTGTAATGGAGAGGTGGTTCACAGCAGCAGACAGTAGCCCTATATTATCAGGCTATAATGCATTCCAAATCTGTTAGCCCCCAAAAATGGATCACACCACACTTCCACAGGTGGTGTTGTCTCCATATTCATTATGGATAGGAACACCTCCAGACTAGTATCCCAGCATAATGCATTGGAGATACTTCCAGTACAACTGCCTTGGGGATAATAGTGCAATCCAGACCATAGCCTAATAAGGGTCCACATATATGTCCCTAGAATGTCAATGCACATTCCTCAACACCCTGCCATCTATGATGGTCCAACGCAACACTGCCATAGTATGAGACTTCAACTACCCCTCCATCACCTGGGGAAAGTAGCCAAGCACCAGTACAGTGGCCCAAGACTTCCTGGGATTCATCATTTCCAGTGCCCTGGACTGGTTCATACTGACCCCCGGTAGAGGATGCAACAACTTTTACCTGTGTTGACTTCTTAAATATGAGACTGTTGCTCATCCACAGTTGTCGGCCCCTGCATGGTGAGATCCACACAGGCTGTAATCAACATGGAACTCAACATGTCAGCCAAACCCCCCACAAAGGTAACCACCTTGCAAAACCTCTCCAAAGCTGACTTTACAGCCATGAAAACAGGGGCGGATGTTTTCACTGCAGCCATAGCAATGGTAAATAGCTGCATGACTGTCAAAGCATATACATATGCACTGTACAAACAGGTACATGAATGCATGGTACTAGCCAGAGCCAACAGAACCCAGACACTGTCCTCCAAACACTGGGAGACAATGCAATGGTCCTCTGCCACTACTAAAGTGTACAACAGAAGGAGGACAGTGTTTCAGAGAAAGGTGGTGTCCCATGACTGTTGAACTCCCTTATTAGCCTCAAACACAACTTGGGATCCCTCATTGAATCCCCTAAAGAGATCTATGAAGGCAGACATTCAGCAGACACTGACGACAATCACAACAGCCTTTGATAGTTACATCAACAACATCCACGGCATTGAACACAAGTGCTGTGAGTTACTGAACAATGCTAATACCTATCCTGAGACAACAGATATTGGCCACCATCTTGGCAACACATTCACTGCGAGCTTTATCCCTCTGTCCCTGTTGTGGCCAGTGATGTGCACTGCTTCACATGTATGTGATTTATATTCCATAACATGGGCAGTGTCCGGGTTGTGCACCTGTCCCACAAGCATGTCCTTTGAAGCATGGAGGTGTGCTTGAGGTCTCTGGGGAATGTTGTGTGGACAGATTGGTATCTTCAGATGCAGCATTCCTAACCTTGTTTGGTGAGACATGGCTGTGTAACTCAGGTAGTGATTGCACCTACATAGACATTATGATATGGGGATTCATTGGAGTTATTGGAGTCTGTCCATATAGGGCATGTGTATAAGGCATGGTATTCCCTTTGTGGGGTACATTTGCAGACTCTACAGTTTTTTCAGGTGTCCAGTGGGGAACATGGCAAATGGGCCACTGTACACATTGATTGTGCTACTGAGGGGATGGCACAGGCTGCCTATGTCCTTTTACTTGCTGGATAACACACACTTAGTCAGAAGATATAACACATCAAAGTACTTTCTGATGTCAGTGGCACTGTTGTGGTCAACAGGCAGCTGACTGTCAACCTGTGTTCCCCATTCTGTTATAACAACATCACTGTTCAGTGGACTACCACCAATGTATTACTTCATGTGAGGCATGGTGTTTCCAAAGGTAATGGTGGCACATCTCTTGGCATTGAGGTAATGTCCAGGGTTATGACAACAGTCATAGGTGTCAAGTGGCCTTTGTGCATGATGTCAACATCACATAAATTGGTAATGCTACCACCCACCTTACTGTTGTATGCAAATATTTTCAGCCAGGGTGCCTTTGTGTTCTCCCGCACCTCAGAAGGGTAGATCCCAAACATGAGAGGACATGGGTCTGTACCCTGTGTGACACCAGTCATGTCTCGTCATCAGTTTGACATGTCCACTGCAATCACACCATGGGTACTATCTGTGAGGCAGTTTACAGGAAAACTACTGATATAGTGGTTGACGCCTAGCCAAGTGTGTTTGTGTATGATTCCTGAGTGGAGAGTGGTCTCTGAGTATTAGAAGGGTTGCCTGTATTGTTAACTATTCCATACTGTCACATAATCATTGCACATAGCACTACATATTTAGGGCTGTGGATCATCTACACCAACCTCTACAGTGTTTGACAACTGTTGGCCTTGTAATGTGAACATTGGGACATATACTAGGTCATCAATATAATAATTTAGCAAAACACACCCCCAATGAATCCTGTGATTACACAATAATCATATCCACACTGGATACTGATGGCAGACAGAGACACACACTTGCCAGTACTGAGTTTCGAATCTCTACCCATCTATGGTATTGTTACTACAGTGTTACACATTTATCACATGTGCCACGGAGCTTGAAGGATGACTGTTGTCCCAAGGTACTTCTAAGGTGAGGAACACCACCAGCCCTTGTAAATAGCAGCATTGGGTGATGTAGTGGGTGAGAGATTTCATAAAATACTTTATCCTACACACGCATTTATATTTGCCAGGAGTGAGGCTCGAACCTCTAACTATGTTTTCAGACCTTTATGTTACACATGTACTACATGCACCACTGACCTTAAATGGTTTAGGGTTATCAACAGGTACTTCTAAGGTGAATGATATCTGCAGGACTGCTAAAATAGGGCACTGAGAAGTGTACTGAGTGAAAATGGAGCCAAAATCTTTAAGGTATGAACACATACATAAATATATATACACACACAAACTCTTGCCAGGAATGAGATTCAAACCCCTACCTATGTAATTATTGTTACTGCAGCCTTACACATTTATTACCTATGCCACGGAGATTATAGATAGAGCAGCATCCAAACATACCTCAAAGGTGAGTGACATCAGCAGTCAATGTAAAGTATTACACTTTGAAATGTACTGGCTGTGTATGGACACAAAATACCTCTACCTATAGACATATACACACTTTTACAATTGCTAATACTGGGATTAGAAATCCCACCTAAGTAGTGTTTTACATTACAGTATTACACAGTTATTGTGAAAGCCACTGAGCCTATATGTGAAAGAGCTGTCCAAAGGTATCTTTGAAGGTGAGTGACATCAGCATCAGTGCTAAAGGAGGAGTTCGGAAAGTGTAGTGTGTGAATGGCCTCAAAATCATGTCTCTACAAAGACACACATACTCTCTCACACAAGCACACACATTTTCAGAGTTGCCAGGACCGGGTTTAGAAATCCTACCTAACTAGTTTGCTACACTATAGTATTACACAGTTATCACAAGCACCACAGAGCTTATAGGGCTGCAAGCTGCCAAAAGGGTTATTTCAGGGTGACTGACATCAGCAGGAGTGCTAAGGTAGGGCAATGGGAAGTGTAATGAGTGTGAATGGGCTCAAACTCATTCCTCTAGAAACACACACACACACGCACACACACACACACACACACACACACACACACACACACACACACACACACACACACACACACACACACAACTTTACATTTGACAGGGCTGAGATTACAACTGCTGTATGAATACTTATTTGTACTATGTTACACAGTTATCACAAGCACCACTGAAACTATAGGGATGAGGGCTAACAAAAGGAATTTCTGCAGTGAATGACATCAGCACATCATGTGATATAGGCCAATGGGATGTGTACTGGGTGGGAAAGGCCTCATAATGGGATGCTCTCTGTCGCTGTCTGTCTCTCTCTTCCCCACGTCTCTGTGTGTGTATGTTTGACATATTATATTATGTTGGCCTTAGATATGTGTCAGTATTCCTACCCAATGTTTATGTGTATGTGTGTGTGTGTGTGTGTGTGTGTGTGTGTGTGTGTGTGTGTGTGTGTGTGAAGTATAAATGGTGTACAATCTGGTGTGTGTGCACAGACATTTGTGAATAACGGATATCTATAGTCCACTGTGTTGTCAGACATGGGCTTTATCTCTCTAAGTGTAGGAGCATGCCCAGTATGACCTTCTATATTGAGTGTGTGCATCCATTCCAGAGAGAGTTGGACTCCGGTTCAGGGTTTTGTGTGCTACAGCTACACATAGCAACCTGTTTCTGCAGAATATCTGTAGATAGGTTGCCAATATCGAGACACAATGGGTGTAACATACGGGGGATACTGTAACTATTGCTGTCTGTGCTGCTTGTGAAACATGGCTGATTGTAGCATAGATTTTCTGACATATGTACTGTTTTACAATGTGATGTATCATGTCATCAACTACTGACAGATATAATTCTTTATGAAGCTGAGGCAAATATTCTGAGGCATAGACTTCACATTCTGGCACACTCCTGCCATTGTGTGTGTGTGTGGGGGGGGGTAGCTACAGACAATAGACTGCTGGTTCTGTATAAATGGTCCAGCACCTTGGCAGTATGCTGGCTGGGGATGTGTTTTTCTCAGCTTAACAGGATGGCCATATCCTGCTGGGGCCATACCTCTTAGCTGTACTGATACACCCAGGTTATCCAGAGGCAGGACTCATATATCTGGTCAGTTTACCTTCACATTGTGGTTTACAAGCAGTTTTGTGGCGATTCATTCATGGGTTTGCAGTCAGGGGGTAGTATGTGCAGACATTAGAGTTTCAGACTTCACACACTCCATGACATCCATACTTCTACACACCCCTCTGTTATTCTCTCCTCTTCCTATAATTATGAAAGCAATATCTCCAAGGTATCCATATAACTGGGCCTTTAACCCAGTAGTATTTATGGCCTGGTCCACATTTCTTGCAGTAGGACATGGGGAGGCATGCTACTAGCATTTGTCAGCATGGGCTTGCATTTATTTTCTGTTTACTGTGTTAGGTTGTTAGTTAGGACCCCCTGACATTCTGTACATTGGCACTATGGATGAGGCATGGACCTTTTCCAGAGGACTGTAGGCCATTTGAGAGTGCTGCAGGTCTTGTGTAGCAAGCCAGTGCATTCTGTCACTCATACATTCCCAGGCTGCAAGTCAGTGGATTACCCTGGGGTGACAATGGTAAGTGGTTGAGGTGTTCCTGTCAATCCTTCCTGTTCATACTGATCCACGAGTCTGGATGTGGTCAGGTTGCTGCTTACAGCTAGGGACACACCTGCATGGGACACCTATTCAGCATGCAGCATCACGTATGTATTCCCATATGGAGATGTGTTCATGCTGTACTCATTCCCTACAGCAAGGATATGACCTGTGATAAACCTGTGGCTGATGGTGGGGTGAGCTGGGTGCATGTGTGATATGGAAGCTACTGGCACCTGACTCACAGATATACCTGGGACATTCCCCTTATGCTGCCTTGTGTTTGGACATGGGCAGCCTGTCATTACTTTATAACTGTGCCTTTTGTGGTCTGCCATTGATTGGCTAGATTACCAGTATTTCATACTAGAGGGACAGCTAATGTGATGCTAACCTCTATGTATAATTCCAAAGTTGTGTGCAGCTGATAGTTATTTTATATGCACTCTGTGTAGGTTACTTCCACCTGTGTACTGTTTCTATGTATGGGCCCCCATTCATGGTGTGTTCAGCTTTCCGACAGTGACAGATATTGACATCTGGACAGTGAGTATGTATAACTGCTGACATGGGTGTAGCTGAGAAGCAGTGTGGTTGGCACTGCAGTTGTTGGAACATGGCCCTGTCGACCACAATACTGTACCTAGGCCACTGAGACACAACCATCCAGGCCTACATGCTGACCGCTTCCAGACAATATTAAACACACAACAAACTTACCACACTGACCACTGCATATTGTACACATGCAACAATGTAGATTGGGACAGCTCTGGAAATCTGTGCTCCAGTGATATTACTCCTCAAACTTACATGTTACTGCATTTCTGCATGGGATTGTGGGGGGGTGCACACCTGAAGACTTTAAACATTTGCAATTACTGTACTGGTATTTCAGTTACTCTGTTGGCTTCCATTTCATATTGCATTGTGACTTATTGTGCAGAAAGGAGGCATATCAGTAGAGTACACGTATTAGATTTTAATGGCATAAATTTCAGTTTCAGACTTCTTACCCTTCAGAACTAAAATGCAACTGCCAGACCTGTTGTAGTATGTCTGTGTAGGTCTGGAGGGGGGCTCTTCACCATTGCCATCATTTGGGGGCCTTAGCCCGGCCTTTCTTTATGGTCATCTACACCTGTCCTGCTGGGTGAGGCTGGTGGTGGGTATGTGACCCTCATTGACATCCATGTGTTTGACCTATTGACACCCACAGTTATTTGGGCCATCACATGTACTGCGGTGGGAGTTGTCACATTGTGTAGTACTGCCTAGTATGTTGACACCAGTATTTGTTATGGATTTTCTGCTGTCCCATATAGCTGTGAGCTGTCTGCTGCTATCCCATTCAGCCACCCAATTCCCTTGCATGCTTGCATCACAACCATACATACAAGTATGAGAACATACTACTCCAGTCAGTAATTAATAAGAAGGATGACTTACCTTGTTGCTGGGTCAGTATTGAAGATGGTGCTGGTGGGCTGACTATGTTGGATGCACGTAGTACACTCCCTATACATGGTAAAGCACAGGTAGTGTCATGTTTGGCATTCCTTTTACTGTATGTGCGAGTCAGAGAGAGGCATCAGTCCCTGGGTCCCTACAGTATCAGTGTGTGTGCTATGCATTGCCTCTTTGCCAAGGCCTGGGCATACTAGGCATGCCTCCTTCTGCCTACAGGGGCAGGCTCAGGAAGTTCCTCCTCTGAGTCCCTCTGTGCCTGTGCTGGCCTTGGTAATGATGGGGGGCTGTGTGTTCCTACCCCATGCTGTTCCTGCTGCAGCTGTTTCCACAGGATCATATTGTGTAGCATGGCATATACTATGACCATTTGTGTACATGTAGCTGGACAATACTGCAAGGCTCCACCGGATATGTCAAGGCAGTGGAACTGTGACTTGAGTATCCCAAACACACGGTCTACAATGATCCTGGTTTGTGCGTGTGCCTCATTATGGTGTTCTTGTTCGGGTGTGTGTGCATTTCTGATGGGTGTCATCAGCCATGACTCCAGTGCATAGCCAGCATCCCCCACTAGATGGCCATATGGGATGTCCCTCTGGCAAACCCATGATACAGCTGTGAGGAATGCCAGATGTAGGAGTCGTGATAGCTTCCAGGGCTGCCAGCACACACATTCATGATAATGCCCTGGGCATCACACATGACCTGGCAGTTGATGGAGGGGAAGCACTTGCAGTTTATGTAGACCCTACCCCGCTCACTAGCTGGTGCTCTGATGCAGATGTGTGTGCTGTCTATAGCACCAACTACCTCAGGTGGAAGAGATGCATACTTCTGGTTAATGCCTCATGGGTGTTGGGAAAATATATGTGCTCATTGGCATGTGGTGTCATTGCATCCAGGAACTGGTGGAGTACCCTGGATGCTGATGCCTGTGAGACTCCCATGATATCCCCATTTGGTATTTGGAAGGTACCTGTGGCTAGTATTCTTAAGCCTATACATACCTTTGTGTCCACTGGGATGGGTTCCCCTCTGTTGGCTCTGTGTGTGAGGCGGGGATGACACAGCTGGATGATTTGCTGTAGAATATCCTTGTCCACCCTATAGTGCTCCACTATCTCCAGCTCATGTAGGCCCTGGTAGGTTACCTTGGGTCTGTACACTCTTTGCCTCCTCCTCACTGTGGGTCAGTTGTCAGCATTCTCCTCCTCACCACCCTCAGTCGTGAGCACATATTGATGGAGTAAAGCAGCAGCAGCCTCTAACATTTTTAGTTAGTTTTGCCAGATAAAAATCCCCCACCTGTGTACACCAGTGGTGTAGAGTTTGGGGGAAAAAAGCAGTCTGACAGGTGTTTGCATAGTTTATAGTAGTGTGCTGGGCTGCTGCATGTGTAATTGGCTGATTCTGATAGAGTCCACCTGTCAGCTATGCTAGTTCTCCTTGATTGCCTTCCTATTGCTGTTTGTCCTTCCCACTTCCTCTCTATTTAAGCCCCGAAGCACACTGTGCATACCCAGTGCTGAAATGTAAACAGTGCTGTCATTTCCTCTTTTTTTTTCTGTTTATGTTTAAAACCTGGTGCATGTTGTGGACACCCGTTTAGGGTATGTACACAGTGCTCAGGCACATCTGACACCCCCCTTTCCTTAGCTGTGCTTAGCTAAGGGCAAACATGGGCCACAGAGCTCCAATGAGCTGATAGCAAGCATGACACACCCCCCTTATGAAGTCATCCAGCTCTAATACTTGCACTGTTGTATTGCTGCACCTACACAGTTAGGTATAAGCTGACACTTTGAAGAAATATGTGATTCAGTATAACTACCCTCATTTGCATAACACAGTGTATAGGTCATTAGTTACTGCAAAGATGGGCCCTTTCCCATTGACAACCAATGCTCCCTGGTATGGTTTACATTCTGCATGCCATAGACTATAATGGAAAAATGCAGATTTAACTTAAAATTGAGTTTTCCCATTTTTTTAAACATTTTTGGCACAATCCTGTTTGCTCGGCACTGCCCTATGCTTACATGGTCAGGATCAGCCAAAAAAAAAAAAGTTTAATTTTCATAATGATTAATCAATTTTTAATGCCAATGGCCTTATATTTGGCCATTGGCATGTGTAATGTACATAATACATGCTTTTTCACAAGCTGTCATGCCTCCATTTTGTCAGTTGCAGAAATGTACTCAGTTATTTTCCGAATACATTTCTGCACTGACACTATTCTGACACTGAGACCTGGCAGCTTGTTGAATCACTAAATCACCTCATTTGCATGGTTTTCAAAAGCAAATGAGGTGATTTGCATGTTTGCTGGTTTTCTGTGCTGAAACAGTGTAGGGCCGCTCATGCACATGAAAATGGCACTATCCTGAATCGCACAGTGGCCATTTTCTGTGCAGGAGCTCCTACACTGTTCCTGCATTGAATTTTCAGCTTTCTGAATACCGGGAATACATATATAGGTATGCATGCATTTGGTCAGCCGGTGGATGGCCGACTGGAAAATGTTCAAAAGCAGTGTGGTGACTTTGCATAATTGTGAATGCAATTATGTCAAAATGCAAAACATCCCCCCCTTTTTGACCCATGGTAGTGCTTGTTTAGGTGACAGAGTGGTTGGAAATGTCGAATTCGGAGTTTTTATGACATTCTGACCATTCGGCACCTTGAAATTTGACTTTCCGGTTTAGAAAAACTGACGTTTGGCGATGGGCAGCATGCACAGTTGGATACAAAAGGACCCATGACACTCACATCTGCCCCCCCCGCCACAGTCCAAATAAATAAGTGAAGAGTACACTGCTACAAAATCATGATAGGCCATACACAATGGCCAGACATACAACAACCTCTTAGCAAAACAACTAAAATGACTAAACATAGCAAAGACAAATACAACCAGTTAGTAATTCACACATTTATTTTACTCTGATGTCTTGGCCAAAGCCTTCAAGGAGTAACACATTACAATAAATATTTGCCTTAATCACAAGAAGCAATTAACATTTAATTACATAATTAAATACACAGCCTCCAATTACACTCCTCATTTAACCCCCTAGGGGATAAAGTATCACATTTAATAATAATACATTGATTCTGTACATAACAATTGTTCTTTTATGAATGTTTCATCAAACTGAGGAACAGACTTTTTCCAAAACAGTACCTTGGAACCCACTACTGTCCCCATGGTGAGATTTATTCAAATGTACAGCTATAGAACTGTCTTCTTTTTATCAGTAATATGTCAAACATGTTCTAACAGCCTAGTTTTAAAACACTTGTTACTCTCCCCCACATAAAATATGTTACAAGGGCATCTAAGAGCATTTTCTATACACCAACCTCTTAAATATAGACTTGAACATGTTTTCCAGCCTTTCCCCTCAACAGAGATGACAGCACCAAATAATGATAGACCATTATACTTATCAACCTCCTACTGTATGACATCTGGACAAAGCTTGACATACCTGATAGACAGAGGCCCAAATACAAGGCCATACTTGAAATATTGCTGTAATACACTGAGAAAGTTGCTGGTGTTACAGTGTTTGTTGTAACATATCTTTTCTGAGGGATATAAAGTCAGAAAAACAAATGGATGTTAGCATTTACTGATTGCAATCACCACAGTATGCTACTGATTTGCCAAGGACAACACCTGTCTGGGGAACAGACCAAACATAACAGGCTAACCTGTGGCCATTATGTGAATAGCCCTACAGTTGAGAGCTATGCAGAGACATAACTTTGTCAGAATGAAACCCATGCAGAAGTAGCATGTGCAGACAAACCCTGTTAAACTAGCAGTATTCAAAACATATAACAGCAATGCTCACTTTATGCCCCTAAGTCTTGAACCTTTTCCACCATTTATTTAGCTTGTCTCCACAAGTCTTGTTGTAAGAGGTATTAGCTCACACACCTCCAGGATGTCTTCCTCACAGGTAAGGGAAAGGGCCAACACCCACATGGAGTACTCAATTATAGGAGTGTGTTGCCATGACATTGGCTATTGAAAGAACTACACAACTGCTCTGCATGCAATTAGCAACTAGGGAACACCAATTGGTGCTCAGACCATCAGTTGCTCATGAGCATTACTTACAAAAGGCAAGCTACTGCCTATACAACACATATGTACACCCTGCATGTGTGTGGAGAGGGAGAGGGAGAAAAATGGGGAAAAGACAACAAATAACAGATTATAACCGACTATAGTTTGAAAAATACAAAGGCAGGTATGTTGAACAAATAAGCATCGCATGGACCGCAGCAGAGGGTATGTTAGAATGTGAAAGGGGAGGGTTAACATATATGTCTCAGCGAAGCTTGGTGTACTAATATATTGCTGATCAGAAACTATGGCCATAGCATCTGGGTCTGTCTGCCGTGACATAGATAATTGGTAAGGCCCCAGGAAAGGATGGCTCACATATGACTACTTCTGGAGTGTGTTGAACAATACTGACTTTGACAATGCTAGGCCAGCTACTGGGATGTTGTACATATCCATATCTTACTTGTGAATACAACTAGTATATACTTGTTTGTGTCAGATATGTGAGACACCTGTGCATGGTATTTGCATAGTAAAGTACTGCTGCAGATGTGTGTTGAACTGCATATTATATACTGAGCTCATATCATTTAACTGTCCAGTGTTATGCACACTGACCATATGTGTGTCTCATATTTGTAGTCATTTGCAATAGAGTTGTGTTATGTCTGTCAAATAGTTGGCAAATCTGTGAGGACTGACATTACAACATCCCTCTTCATTGCCCTTTGGCTTTTCCCATTCAGGATTGCCACAGTTGGTCATCTGCTGCCATTTCTGCCTGTCCCCTGAATCTTGCTATCTCACACCAACCACCTACATGTCCTCTTTCACCACATCCATACACCTTATCTGAGGGCTTCCTCTCTTCCTCTTACCTAGCAGCTACATCATTAACCGTCCTTTTCCCAATATATTCAGCAGTCCTCCTCAGCACATGTCCAAACTGATGTAATCCTGCCTCTCCAACTTTGTGTCATATCTGTCCAACATGGCCTGTCCCTCTCATATAAACATTGCTAAACCTGTGCACCTATGTCACACCCAGTGCAAATCGTACAATCTGCACCTCTGCCATGTGCAGCTCTATCTCCTGCATTTTTTCTCACTGCCACTGTCTCCAACCCATATAACATAGGTGGTATCTCTACCCTTTTGTAGACCTTACATATCACATTTACTGGTACTCATCTGTCACAACTCAATCCTGACACTCTTCTCCAACCTCTCCATCCTGCCTGTACTCTCTTCTTCACCTGTCCACCACAATTGTCATTACTCTAAAATGTTGATCCCAATAATTTAAGCACATCCACCTTTGCCAAATCTGTCCCATTCATCCTGAACTTTCCACTATCCTCCCGCTCATTCACACACAGATACTCTGTTGTAGTCCTGCTGACCTTCATTACTCCCATCTCTACAGCATATTCCACCTCTGTAGGGTCATCTAAATTGGTTCCCTACTCTCAACACAGATCAAATTCAATGTTATCTCTCTGTAGTTGCCACAGCTCTGCACATCAACCTTATTCTTAAAACCGTACCCAAGCACTTTCTCTCCACTCCTCATGCAACCTCACACCAGCCAAGATATCAGTAAATAGTGTGGCTAAATACACCACTGCCATTCCCGCTAAACACCTCTATGCTTCCACAGGTATGCAATGTGGGCCAACAGCCTTGCCAGTATTCATCCCCTTCATAGCTATCCTTACATCTTCCTTGTTAAGCTGTTGCACTTCCTGATTCACCATACCCACATCATCCAATCTTCTCTAGCTCATTCTCTGCAGTCATCAGCCTCTCAAAGTCCTCTGTCCATGTGGTCAACACACTCTTCTCACTTGTGAGTACATTTACCTCATTATCCTTTATCACCCTTGTCTGCTGCACATCTTTCCTAGCTCAGTATCTCTGTCTAGCCAATTGGTACAACTTCTGTCATCCCTCCTTAGTGTCCAAACTGTCATACAACTCTTCATATGCCTCATCCTTAGCCTTTGCCACATCTCTCTTTGCCATACACCTCATCTTTTCATACTCCAGTCTACTTTCCTCATCTCTCTGACAGTCTCACTCATTCTTCCCCATCCTCTTTCACTGTATACTGTCTTGTACCTCCTCAGTCCACCACCAGGTCTCCTTATACAACTTCCTCCATCCACATGTCACACTGTTAAATAAAATCAAGAATTCAATACACAGGAGGTTCAGATTCAAAAGTTTACTAGTGTACACCAGGAGGCAAAAAACGTACAAGTACAGAATTTTGTCTGACATGAAATAGGAAGCACACAATTTTATATAGGTTTAACATTCAAGCTGTGCCCACCTTACTGACGTGGTATGTCACAGGGCATCTACATCACTTTAGCTTACAGTCCTCCATTCATTAAATCTGTTGATGCTGTATATTTAAAAAAAGTTTTCCTCTGGTTACAATACGGCCTTGCTATCCACCTGGTCAGACATAATGTCTCTCTGTAAAGTTACTTCTTCAAGGTTTCATATCAGTTCAAATACAATAGCAGATTCAGTCTTTTAATACATATCTTTGTTCTCTGTTACAATTTCTCACACAGCTGCATGCTATCTCAGTAATACATATACAAGGCCAAATCATCCCAGCAGGAAAGAGCAGAAGATTTCATTATTTCACACATTTAATTTCCTGACCCAGCAGATAATCACTTGTGAAAAGCATAAACATTAAAACTTGCTAAGCTGGCATCTGCCAGGGTCGAAGGTCAGCTTTGCTTCAAGCCACACTGCAGTTTCAAAACTACTTCACATTTAAACATGAATGAATCCTCTCTACTATATGATTAATAGAATAAAATGCATTATATACTACTTTGCTTTTAAACTAGCATTTCTCATGTATTCAAATACACATTTTCTAACATTTCCCCCCTATTAATATTTTTTATTCTATTTTGAAGTATGCATAGTGTCATTTCATCTCCCAACTTCTTCCACTTAGGATTTTCAGCTAGGTGAGTCATTTAATCTATACTTCAGAAAAAATGTCATCTGAGATCAATCTTTCAATCTCAGTATCTTGGTACAAAGTTTCAGTAACAGATACATCAATAAAATCTTTGATTAATCTTTTCATGCAGGGAATTCCACAGCAAACACATGCTCCTATTAGGAGTATACCCACACAAATGGCAATCAGAATATTCATTAGGATGGAACCCCACCCCTCAAATAGATTCTGGAAAAAGTCCGTCAGTGAGTTTGGGCCTGGTTCAGTCATGGCTGATACTTGCTGAATTACCTCTAGGTGGTTATTAATTTCATGCCTGTTATCTGGTATGTACGCACAGCATTCTTCTTTGATAAGCACGGACGTACCACCTCTCGCCTCTAGGGTGAAGTCAAGAACCATTCGATTTTGTAGCACAACAGTTCTCATTGCATTCAGTTCATCAGTCACCAGTTCTAGGGCAGAAAAAGTTGCATTACTCATTACTTCGAGACGTTTCGCCAACTTCCTCAGCTGCCAGATCGATTTGACTGCTCCATAGGCTGGGAATATTTCTGCCCAGGATATAACACTGTCACTCAAGTCCATATGAGTCAACTTGCTTTTGTCTTTCACGGCATTATGACCTTTCCAGCTAGCTTCGATCTTTCTGACTGGATTTACAGGTTTTTCAACTGGACCTTCAGGTTTTCGAGCTGCTTCTCTCACGTTTCGTATCTTACCCAAAGGTAATTCTGCAGTATGTCTTATTGCCGGAACCAAATAACCCAAAAAACAACTGCCGGACCAATTCTCAGGTAACCATTTATATGCCTTTTTCCCACAAATAAAATAACAGTTTTCTACTTTAGTACTAATATGCATCAGCCCTGCATGAAACATTTTCTGATCTATAACTGACAATTGTTTAAACAAAACTGGATTTTTGCGAATGTCATTCATAGTTGTTTTCAATGAGTTCAAATATGAGTCATAATTAGTATTGCAAAAAGTATTGCCATTACTATTCTTAATATAACATCAGTAAGATATGGTTATATTACAATTGCTCCAGCCCACCTGGAGGGTATAATTTTTATAAAATCATACAACTCCTTTTTGTGTGACAGGTAAAAATAAAGCTATTTTGTCCTGTGATCTCACAGTTCCTGTATCGAAGAGTAAATTCTCCCAAGTCTCATTTATCCCCAAAGGGACAGCGGACATTATCAGTCCTCCATATGCTGTTGGTATAGCTGTACAAACCCAGCAATTTGAAATGTTCATAGTCTCTGCATATACACGTTTCATGGCTAGGTACGTGTTAAAATTTGGATGCCAGTCTATAGACGTTTCGTCACGCCTTCCCACTTTCACTTGTGTGGTTGTGTGTAGGATAAACCACAAGAGGAAAATTGTCACAATTACAGTCAATAAATGTACACTCAACAAAATGATTATGCAACATCTCTGGGGTTGATCTAAATTTCTATTCGCTTTGTTTTTGGCCATCTCGGTCTGGTTGTGTATCAGTCACAAAGTTTTTATCAAGTTGAAAGTTCTTTACCAGTTTGCAATGTGTCAAATGAACCCAGGACGTCCTCTCGGCCACTCTAACTGCAGTAGGCATTGCCAACAGAACCTGGTACAGTCCCTCCCACTTTGGACTCGCCCAATTCTTCCTTTTCATCACTTTCAGCCACACATATGTCCCAGGGGCCAAGACTACTTCCACCGGTCTGGTCTGTTCCTTATCTGAAAAAGAGTTAAACTGCAAAACAGATTTATTTGTTAACAGTTTCCTCATATAACTAGCTAATGAACTGTCAGCCTCTTGCTCTGCAGGCATGAGAGCTTTCCACTGAGGCACATAATATGCTCTCCCAAAAACCATTTCAAAGGGAGTCAAACCCTTCACATTTGGAACCGTTCTCATACTCAGCAGTGCCAAAGGCAGACAGTATACCCAATTCTTTTGGGTCTCCTCTACTAGCTTCCTAAGCTTATTTTTGAGGGTACCATTGTACCTTTCCACCAGTCCTGCTGACTGTGGGTGGTAGGCACAATGGTTCTTTAAGGCGATACCAAAAAATCTCCCAAGTTGTTGGATTGTCTGATTCACGAGATGAGTGCCGTTGTCACTATAAATCCTTTCCGGAATGCCAAATCTAGGGATTATCTCTTTTATCAGGGCTTTCGCCACTGTTGCTGCATCCGGGTTTTTAGTTGGAAAAGCTTCTACCCATTTAGAAAACATGTCTACAATAACTAAACAAAACTTTTTCCCTTCACACTTATTCAATTCTATGAAATCCATACAAATAGTATGGAACGGGTATGGTGGTATAGGAAAACTTCCTTGCTTGGTTTTAAATGCCCCTTGTGCATGGTGCTTGTTACAAGTATGACAAGCTGCACAAAATTTTTGTGTGTAATTTGTGAATCCGTATGTTTGAAATATTCGGTTTACTAACTGTACCATCCCCCCTTTTGAGACATGGCACTGCCCATGGCTCAACAAAGCTGCATATCTAAATAAATTAGACGGCAATATCAGTTTTCTCTCTTTGGAAATGTACAGTCCATTCTCAAGAATTGCACCTCATTTTATGCATTTTTGCTTTTCTGATTTTGTAGTAAGTGTCTGCATTGTTTTTAACATGTCTAAATCTAAAATCTCAGAGGGTTGTAATTCCTCATTCAAAAATAAAGTTTCTGAGTCTGAGGCTGCTTGCTTTGCAGCTGCATCAGCTCGTGCATTGCCTTTTGAAATATTATCCTGCTGTTTCGTATGAGCTACACATTTACAAATAGCTACTTTAGTAGGTAACTGAATAGATTCTAATAACTCCAAAATAAATTGCGCATGATTAATAGGTTTTCCACTAGATGTTATCATTCCTCTATTTTTCCATTGTTGTGCAAATACATGTACTGTAGAAAAAGCATACTGACTATCAGTATATATGTTTACACACTTGTTTTTTGCTAAAGTACATGCCCTTGTCAAAGCTATCAATTCTGCTGCTTGTGCAGATAAGTTGTGTGGTAAGGATTGAGCTTCTAAAATTTCAGTGTCTGTAACTACTGCATACCCTACCAGATTCTTTCCTGTAGGACCCCTTCTGCATGAGCCATCCATGTAATATGTCACCTCGGCATTATCCAAGGGCATATCTGTGAGATCTTGTCTAGGTAAAGCTAACTGTTCAATTTCCTGCAGGCAGCTGTGTGGTGTGCCCTCCACAGGAGTTGGAAGTAATGTTGATGGATTTAATGTCGTACATCGTTCAATTGTCATATGAGGTTGGCTCAGCAGTATAGTCATACACGAAAGGTGTCTAGCAGGAGAAAGGTATGCCACTTTTTCTTGCAGTAAAATTATTGCAACTGCATGAGGCACTCTCAATGTGAGAGGGTGGAATAACACCACTGAGGCCGAAGCCTGTACTGCCATTGCAGCTGCAACTACTGCTTGTACACAGTGAGGCAAAGATCACACCACTGGATCTAACTGTGATGAATAATAGGCTATGGGGCGTTGCTTATACGCATGTTGTTGCGTCAATACTGACGTCATATATCCTTGCTTACAATCTATGGTCTGAAAGAATCGTTTATGATAATTTGGAAGTCCTAAAACTAATGAAGAAGCTATCAACTGCTTCAACCTGCAGAAAGCCGTTTCTGCTTCGGGTGTCCATTGTAAGATATCTTGTGCTGCCATTGGTGTCTTATATATCAAGTCAGTCAGTGGAGCAGATTCCAAAGCATAATTTAGTATCCAGCTCCGAAAAAATTAGTTGTGCCTAAGAAAGACATCATTTCTTTTTTGGTTGTTGGTTTGGGTGCTTGCAAGATTGCTGTTTTTTCTTTCCTCGTCCAATATTCTACCTTCATTGGATATTACATATCCCAAGTATCTAACTTGTTTTCTCCAAAGTTGTAACTTACTTTTGTTTACTTTGTGTCCTTGTGTTGCTAAAAAGTTCAATAATGCTACAGTATCCGCCCTGTACTGTTGCTGGGTAGGGGCTGCTAGCAAGATGTCATCTACATAAAGTAGAATTTGACTACCTCCCGGTGGGGTAAACCCTGCCAGGTTGCTAGCCATTTCTTGTGCAAATATTGTTGGGCTCTCACAATATCCCTGTGGTAGTCGAGTATACGTATACCTTTTACCCTGAAATTTAAATGCAAACCAATATTGACTATCAGGATGTACAGGTATTGAAAAGAAAGCATTGCTAATATCTACCACAGAGAAATACTTCTGTTGCGGTTCTAAATCGTTTAACAAAGTATGTGGGTCTGGCACCGTAGGTGCTCTAGGTATTACTGCATTATTTACAGCTTGTAAATCTTGTACCATCCGCCATTCCCCGTTTGCTTTTTTAACAGGAAATAGGGGTGTATTACATGGTGAATCAGGAGATTCTACCAGTACTCCTTCTTTGAGTAATGCTGCTATTATAGGCTTAATTCCTATTTCTGCATCCTTTCTCAAAGGGTATTGTCTTTTCTGTGGTCTAAAAGCTGACTTTGGGGTTATTGTAACTGGTCCTGCTGTTCGAATAAGTCCTACATCTGACTTGCCTGTTGACCAAAGAGTTGTTGGAATTTCACATAAGGCCTTTTCTTCTTCTTCTAATAAAAACTCTAATCAGCTGTCCTTGCTAGATTGCAAGTGTACAGCTGGATGTGTCTGTGTCAACCAATTCAGTTTTTGTTTTTGTATCCCTTGTTCTGATTGTTCTAAATCAGTCTGTTTCTCCCATCTTGTTACTTTTTCTCCTAAGTCTGCCCATTTGATGCTTTTGTTCTTTGTCAAGCTGACATGTGGTAATCAATTTGATCTATACAATGCAAGGAATTCTTGAGGTAACGAACAGCTAACTACACTGTTCCCCTCAGTATCCCAGTACAAAGTACGCAAAACCAATCTAGTTGCATGATTTCTAAACAATTCTTGCTCATACTCTCTATCAGGTCCTGGTGTAGTACAGTAGTATAGAGTACAGTGTAACAAATGCTGTCGATCAGTGTCAAGGGAGGGGGCTTTACTGATGGCTACGTTCATCAGTTCCTCGGTTACTGCCCCTGGACCAGTCGTGACTAGGTCCTGGCTGTACCAGTAAAAAGTTTCACCCTCCGATCACACCACAAAGGTATCCATTTGTCTCTGTGCCTCCATACCTTGTACAGTTGGAACTACTGCTATGCCAAATATCTGCATAAGGTCCCTGCCCAATAGGTTCACTGGACACTTTGCAGAAACAACAATTTTACTTCTCTGGGTCATACCTGAAACAGGGTCAGTTATTGCTATATCATGGGAAAGTGGTTCCCTATATAGCTGCCTGTTTGCTGCTTTCACTAGTATATAATCAGGTGATTCGGAATGTTCTGGTAATTTGGAGGGGTGTATCAAAGTCAGTGATGCTCCTGAGTCACACAAGAATTTGACTTCCCTTCCCTCCACCAGAAGTGTAACTTCCGGTTTCGTATCTGCTAAGTAGAGCTCTAAACTCAATAATGCTAAGTCCAAAATTTCACTTTCTTCATTCTCCATATCTACTTGCACTTCCTCTACTCCTTCTATCACATTTACATTTGTTTTCTGTTTATTAACTTTTCCTGATGATTTCTGACTTTCACATGATGTATCTTCACTATCATATAGTCAGTCCTCATCTCCCTTATCTTCTGTAATTACCTTTTTGTTTTGCTTACAATACCTTGCTAGATGACACTTTTTCCTGCACTTGAAGCATTCACCTCTCTTTTTTCTTTCTTCAAAATCTTCTGATCGTTTGTCAGACTGTTTGTTTCCCTGGGCATTCTTCTTGCCCTTTTTACCTGACTGTAACACAAATACTTCAGCTCCGTCTTCAGCAGTGAAGACTTGTGCCTTCTTTTTCTTTTTACTATTAAAATGTCTTTCAGCATGTCTAGCGTATTCGAGTAAGGCTTGTAGCCTCCCTGTTCGATGGTCTATCATATGCTTCATAATGAAGCTACTAATAGATGCAATGCAACCTTTCAAAAATGCATTTTTCAATTGTTGTTCATACGGGGAATCATTCGTTTGGTTCTCAGGAACCGACATACCGCTATGATTATTAAAACACTCTAATAATCTAGCATAGTACCCATCTATTGTCTCATTTTCCTGTTGTATGCATTGATTAATGCAAGTCCAGTCTGCTCTAGGTTTCCATTTCTCAGAGATTCGATCTGTTAGACCTTTCACTCTGTTGTCTAACTCTGCGTCACTATGTGGGAGTGGTCTAAGCTCTGCATTACGAGGATTCCAGGTGCCACAAATCATGTGCCAATCTGGACCTATAATTTGTCTTACTACTTTTTCTACTTCTTCCCCATTCAAGTGGTAATTCAACCTCATGCCTTGTAAATCTTCTAAAAATTTCATAAAATTAACTTTCGGATGAGGGATTCCCTCAGGAGCCTTCCGGATATCTTCCGGTGTCCATGGTCTGTATACTAAGAGTGTTGGGTTTTGCCCTTCCTGTCCTGCCTGAGGATTTGGAACTTCTATAAGTGGGCATATTTCTTCCTCACTCTCATCCTGTAAGTTTCTCTCTATTTGATATGATTCTGTGTCCCTATGTGTTTTACGTGTTCGGGACCTAGTCTCAATAGGATCTCTAACAAATGGTTGTGGTCTTGCTGAAACTTCAGGATAACGTGGGGGCGGACCAGCCTGTCCACTTGCTTCATATCCTGAAAAGGGTAAGGGAGGGGGCAAGGGAGGAGGAGGAGGAGCTGTCGCTATTACCAAGTTATTATCCTCTTTGTCTAAAAACAATGTTTTTGAATTTTTCAGCTTCTGTTCTCTACGATTTGCTTCCTCAATCCACCTGTGTGCCTGAGGAATGCGTAATTGGCGTTGCTTTTTTGCCTGACCTCCCGCATCAGATTTAAGCTGTTTAAGGAGTTTAACTAGTGAAGTCTTATCTAGTTTACCATCAAATTCATATTTGTTAACCCATTTCGTATAATACCTAACGTTATTGGAACGTTGTAATTGCATGTATTTTGCGTCTTCGGTTAGGGGCGGATCTCGCAATGTCTTAGTGCACTGATTACCCATGACAAAGAAAATGTTACGTAACCCTTTTTTATCATGTGATATCAAATTCTCAGTTCCTATTCGCAGTGTATCTAGAATAACTGCCTACCTTATTCTGTTACCCTGATTTATGACCAAATATACAGTACTTCCTTTTGTCCCTGATCTGCAAAACAAATCTTGACAACAATATACTGTAACCTAGTCCCTGATCTAAAACAGAAAAAAGGTAAATTCTTCCTACCTGAGCCTCCGGTATTGAACTGTCCAATGTCCGCTCTTCGGCCACAGATCAGAAAGTGGCCAGCCTCTTTAAATGACAATTCAGTCGGAGGTCTTTTCACCCAAGAAGAACCGTTTCAGTAACTTCTCCTGCGCAGTATTCAACCACTGGTAGACTCTGATCTGCAGCTGTCTGAGGGAATTTACGGCTAAGAAGGACCAAACTGTTAAATAAAATCAAAAATTCAATACACAGGAGGTTCAGATTCAAAAGTTTACTAGTGTACACCAGAAGGCAAAAATTGTACAAGTACAGAATTTTGTCTGACATGAAACAGGAAGCACACAATTTTATATAGGTTTAACATTCAAGCTGTGCCCACCTTACTGACGTGGTATGTCACAGGGCATCTACATCACTTTAGCTTACAGTCCTCTATTCATTAAATCTGCTGATGCTGTATATTTTAAAAAAACTTTCCTCTGGTTACAATACGGCCTTGCTATCCACCTGGTCAGACATAATGTCTCTCTGTAAAGTTACTTCTTCAAGGTTTCATATCTGTTCGAATACAATAGCAGATTCAGTCTTTTAATACATATCTTTGTTCTGTTACACTTTCTCACACAGCTGCGTGCTATCTCAGTAATACATATACAAGGCCAAATCATCCCAGCAGGAAAGAGCAGAATATTTCATTATTTCACACATTTAATTTCCTGACCCAGCAGATAACCACTTGTGAAAAGCATAAACATTAAAACTTGCTAAGCTGGCATCTGCCAGGGTCGAAGGTCAGCTTTGCTTCAAGCCACACTGCAGTTTCAAAACTACTTCACATTTAAACATGAATTAATCCTCTCTACTATATGATTAATAGAATAAAATGCATTATATACTACTTTGCTTTTAAACTAGCATTTCTCATGTATTCAAATACACATTTTTCTAACACACACCAAGCACCTTTCTAGCCATCTCCCTTAGTAGCTCTGCTGTATTTAACCAGATATGTGATAAATTGACTGTGCTACCTAGTGTCTGTCTTAACTCATCCTTGAACTCCACCTCACAATCACCCTTTTCCAATTCACACTATATGATCCTTGCTGCTGAACTCCTACCCCCCTCTTCTTGATCACCAACATCATCCTGCAGACCAACATTCTATGCTGCCTAAATACACTTTCCTCTTCACCACTTTACAGTCTCCAATCTCCTTCAAACTGGCCCTCCTACATTGGATATATTCCACCTGTGTGCATCTTACTACAGTCTTGTAACTCACCCTATGCTCCTCCCTCATTTTATAGTACATATTCACCACAGCCCTGTCCATTTGTTTTGTAAAATCCATTACCATCTTACCATCTGCATTCTTTTTAACACCATGCATGTGCATCATTTTCACAGACCCTCTCTTCCCTTCACCAACTTGCCCATTGACATCTGCTGCAATGACCACTCTGTCAACATTGCATACAGTCATCACCACATCATACAAATGACTTCACATTTCTCTTTGTCATCCATCACACAACCAAGTTGTGTAGCATATGAGGTCCCACCAACCTTGAGGTACACACCCCAGTACAACACCAGAGTATAGAGGCCAACATGCTGGAGGAGGGTGGCACCCACACAATGGATAGGGAGTGTGCAGGTAAGGGCCCAGTGGGGATTTGTACCCTACTGTGTCAGACATATTTGTATCTGTTTTGTATCTACATCAATGTGTCAGGTCTGATTGCAGTTGTGGATGGGGTTTTCTAATGCACAGAGGTGCACATCTATGGTGAGGACAGAAAATTGTGCATTATTGGGGTTTGTACTGTAAATGTGCAGACATGCTGCATCCATCCTGTACCAAGGCCACATGTGAGTCTGCTGACAATACCTCTCTGTCACAACTACCTTGGTTCCTCTGGTCTGCATATGGGACAGCAGCCTGAAGCTGGTAAGTATGACATTGTTCTGTTGTGGCCTGGCAATACCTCAGGCATGTGAAGGGCATGAAATTTACCATGCACACAACTATCAGTAATAGCTACATTGCTTTACGTGCATGTTCACTTGTGGCAGGTTTAACTGAATTGCATCACAGTGCTCACCACTGGACCCTATCTGAGATTAATTAAACATTCCTGTAGCATGCCTCACAACTTGTCAGTGCAAGACATCTGGACAGAGGCCAGCAAAAAGGGCTGGAAAAACGGCCTAAGGTAGGGACGTGTGACACATTAGTGGTATACAGTGGATATAAATTGTGTACACACCCCTGTTAAGATGCAAGGTGTTTCTGATACATACAAATTAGGACCACAATATGTCAATCCACACCTCTTCTGACCTTTAATTTGACACATAACATGGAGAGTTCACTTGTAAAACCAAGCATCTGGACTCATTTATTGCACCTACAAGGCTGGCCAACCGAGAGGGCGGCAGATGTCATATCAGTATGATGTTTCAGTCAGGTATGATACCTCATGCTGCCATATGTGTCAGTACACTCACTGTGGCCTATTTGGCTAGAATATCACATATGTGGGCATTGTTAAGGCACATAGACCACTTCCAACCACTTATAGGTTGCAAACATCTGGATATTCCAAACATATCTGTACAGAGGACTGTACAATGGTTTAACCTGCTGCATGTGAGGCAGATGCTGTTACTACACTGTATAAAGTAATGGCATCAGAGGTGGTCATCAGCCACGTATGGTACACAGATCAAAATGGTATAAGCCACACAAGATATGATCCTCACACACACAAACAGTTGCTGGTATTGGGATTGGAACTCCTGCCTATCTAGTTATTTCTACTATAGTGCTACGCAGGTATCAGACATGCCACAGACCTTTTACATTGCCACCTACTCCAAAGGTACTTTTAAGGTGGATGACATCAACAGGACTACTACATTGGAGTGAGGAGGAGTGTAAAGGTTGGTACAGAAGTCGAAAATGGTATAACCCACACATTATATGATTTTCACACACACACACACACACACACACACACACACACACACACACACACACACACACACACACACACACACACATACACAGTTGCCAGTAGTGAGATTAGAACTCCTACCTATTTATTTATTTCTACTATAGTGCTATATAGTTATCAGACACGCCACAGAGCTTATACATTTTCACCTCCTCCAAAGGTACTTCCAATGTTTATGACATCAACAGGATTACTAAATTGGAGTAAGGGGAAGTGTAAAGGGTAGTGCACAAGTCAAACATGGTATAAGCCAGACAGTATATGATTCTCACACCCACACACTCACTCACTTGCTAGTATTGGGATTACTGCTCCTGCCTATCTAGTTATGTCTACTATAGTGTTACACAGTTACCCCATGCACTACAGAGCTTACTGAACTTTCAAATGGCCAAAGCTGCTGATAACTGCACAGATGAGGTAAAGTATTAAAGGTGGCAGAAAGTCTCCCTTCAGTTTCACCCTTATATTGTGCTAGTTCTTTCTGTCTTGCACTTCAAATAGCATTATAGCTTGGCACTTCACCAGGTTATTGTACCAATAAGTGTGGCACACCTGGGAGCCTTCAGCAGTACTCATTCATCACAGAAGTATCCCCAGTACTTACTAGTTACTTCCACCCCTCCTGACATGATTTAAGTGCAGTTTTCTGTGCTTTCACCCATTAACTTGGTGCACTTGTCAATTCTGAGGCACTAAGATAACCAAGTGCAGGCGAGGTATGTAAAAAAAGGTTTATTAATAAAAAAAGTGGCGTGAGCTTCTTCTTCTTCAGACCTATACAACAAACAAGGTACATGGCTCATTAAAAATATCATGTAAAAGTCATATAAAAAATTATACCGCCACCTTTTTTATTATTAAACCTGCTGCTTTTTCTTTGCCTGCACTTGGATTATTTACATCATTTTACATATTTGATTGAGCTACCTGTGATTTAAATGAGGACTGCAATCCTCCATCATTTTGCTCAAGCGGTGTTTGTTTTTACTATTTATTGAGCTTGTTCCGTTGAATTCTGAGGCACTGTTGCAACTGTCTCATGTACACAGACAACCCTCCCTTTGAAACTCCAAACACTCAGACCTGTGAGAGTTACCTGTATATCACCCAATGTAGACGTATGCACTCTCCAGCAAAGGACTGGACTAACAGGTCAAGAACATAAGATCAACACCTGTACCACACCATGTGGAACACATAGCTCACCATGACACCCACTTTGACAGCCATGACATACAGTGAAAAGCCACACACCCTCATTCACAGAGGCACTCAGTGGACATTTACCCAAACAGTACAGACCAGCAAGACAGATACCCACTCAGACACCATGGCATGACACATGCAAAGGGACACATATTTCACCTACACAGTGTGCCCCTCAATCTAAGCTCCTAAGGCTAACTATCTTGCACAATACAATGATTATATTAACTTAGTACTGAGGCACACACCTATCCCACTCACTAAGGTGAATATGGAGCAGGTAACAGTCAAATATCTATCACATGCCAGCATCCAACATGACACAGCCAGTCATGGCACTCCACAACAATTACGAGTATCACTCTGTATCCATGTGGGTGTGAATGACCTGGGACACACTTCCCTGGACTACATGGCAAAAGATATGGTTGAACTCTCTGATTATGTGGACCAGGCAGGTGTGACAGTAGCCATGAGCAGTATACTACCATCACCCAGAATGATGCTGCAGTACTATCAAAAGATGATTGACTGCAACATTGGCTTATGTGTTTTGTGTCATTCTTAGGGGATTCAGTATCTCTCTGCTTGGGATAACATGATTGACAGACCTCAATAACTTGCTGTAGATGTCCTACATCTGTCAGCCCTGCATTTCCATGTACTAGCTAAGTGTCTTGCCACCCATATAATGCCTTATTAGACAGCGTTCCAAATGTAATTACCACCATAACAGCTAGACATGTATGCAGTCTGAGGGTCATGCTGCTCAACAGTAGACATCTATCAGGATGGAGTCACTCAAAGCACTCCTCAGAGTGGTTGACATTAACATTTCTGCTGTAATGGAGAGGTGGTTTACAGCAGCAGACAGCAGCCCTGCAGTAACAGGCTATACTGCATTCCACAGCTGTCAGCCCCCAAACATGGACCACACCATACCTCCACCGGTGGTGTTGTCTCCATACTCATTATGGATAGGAACACCTCCAGACTAGTATCCCAGCATAGTGCATCGGAGATAGTTCTGGTACAGCGGCATTGGGGTAATAGTGCAATCCAAGCTATAGCCTGCTATGGGTCTACATCTATGTCCCTAGACTGTCAATGCATATTCCACAGCACCCTGCCATCTATGAAGGTCCAGCACAACACTGACATTGTAGGAGACTTCAAATACCCCTCCATCACCTGGGGAACGTAGCCAAGTGCCAATACACTTCCTGGAATCCATCATTTCCAACGCCCTGGACTAGCTCATACTGACCCCAGTAGAGGATGCAACAACCTTGACCTGTGTTGACTACTTACATATGGGACTGTTGCTCATCCACAGTTGTCAATCTCTACCTGGTGAGATCCACACAGGCTGTAATCAACATGGAACTCAACATGTCAGCTACACCCCCCACATAGGTAACCTCCTTGCAAAACCTCTCCAAAGCTGACATTGTATCCATAAAAACAGGGGTGGATGATTTCACTGCACCCATGGCAATGGGAAATAGCTGCATGACTGTCAAATCATACACATATGCACTGTACAAACAGGTACATGAATGCATGGTACTAGCCATAGCCAACAGAACCCAGACACTTTCCTCCAAACACTGGGAGACAATGTGATGGTCCACTGTCATTACTAAAGTGTACAATTAAAGCAGGACACTGTAGCAGGAAAAGGTGGTGTCCCATGACTGTTGAACTCCCCTTATTATCCTCAAACTCAACTTGGGATCCCTCATGGAATACCATACAGGCATCTATGAAGGCAGAAATGCAGCAGACATTGACAACAATCATAAAATCCTTTGATAGTTACATCAACAACCTCCTCAGCATTAAACACAAGTGCTGTGAGTTACTGCACAATGTTAATTCCTATCCTGAGACAACAGATATTGGCCACAGTCTTGGTAACACATTCAGTGCCGGCTTTACCACTGTCTCCCCCGACAAGTGTACACTCACAATGGCAGATGAATGGCAGGCACCCAGCAGTACTGCAGGCCAGGTTAGACCTGCATTGTCCACAGGCAAGAATACAGCTTCCATGGGACACCAGCATATCCATGGCTGTGTTTTACATGACATACAAAGTGACCTTGTGCCAAATCTGTGTGCCCTGGTCACTCACAGCCTCACCTCAGGCTTTGTCCCTCAAACATGGCAGACTGCCACAGTCATTCCTCTCCATAAAGGGGTAGCATCTGCAGACCCTGGGGATTATTGGCCCCTTAGCCTGACAAGTCTGCTATGTAGGGATATGGACCACATCATCAGGGACCTGATTGACCAATATATAGGTGATTTCCTAACTCTGGACCCACACAATTTGGCTTTGTAAATGGCAGATCATGCCTGCTCAACCTGGTTGACATCTTTGACTGAGTCACAAGGGCTGTGCATGACAGTAAGGCACTGCATGCAGCCTACATCAATCTGCCCAAAGCTTGTGATACTATCCCTCAGTTAGGGATTATTGATAAATCCCACAAACTAGGCATCAACCCATATGTCATTGTTTGTTTTGTAAATTGGTTATCAAAACACACAAGTATGACAGTGGCACACTCCAGGTCAGACTGGTAAGCAGTCACAAGTGGAGTCCCACAAGGATTAGTACTGGGTAGTGTCCTGTCCAGCTTCTACTTCTCAGGAGTCCAGCCCAACACAGAGGAACTCTGGCTGACCAGTTTCACAGAGGACTGCAAGCTGCGAGCTATCATTAACTCCACAAGTGATGCACACATCCCACAGAAAGGCCTCACTGAGACCACTGAGGGGTGTGGAAACCATGCCCAGAAGCATAACACCACAATATGCTTCATCATTCCCCTTGGTAAAACACTTAGTTCCCAGTAAGTACCACACTGATGGGAGCCCAATGAACACTGTATGCATTATAATAGATCTGGGGACACAGGTTGGCAGCAACTTCTCCTTCAAGCACCACATTGCCACTTATTTCTATATGACACATTGCATTACCAAGGGTTTTGTATCCAGGAAGACAAAGGTAATGATCTCTGTCTACTATTCCCTCATTAGACCACTCCTCAAATAGTATGGCCCATTTGCTATGTACTTCACTAGACACCTGGTACAGCTGGGGAAGCCACAGACGCACCTCACAAAGGGATTCCTAGACATTAAACACACATCCTACACAGACATACTCAGTAGACCCAAGCTATTCTCTGTATCATATCATCTAATTAGCAGCTATATGTGTTTGACTTACAAAGCCATGTCTGACCCAGCTGGTTTAGACATGCTACATATAAATCCATCCACACCACAGACTGTAGAGACCTCCACCTCAGTACCACAATCACCACAACATGCTGGTGGGACAAGTCCCTCACCAAGAGACTGCGCATGCCCTGGAATACACTTCCCGTACTTGTCATGCAGAGCACCTAGTTGACCCTGTTCCAGAGAAATCTTGATGAGTGGATGAGTAGTAGGCAGTTCAACCCAAGGATCGCTGTAGTGACTATACTTGATACAGGCACTGGGACGTAACATTGGGTGGCACAATGGCAGGGCCCTTCTATGTGCTAGGTTTGTTAAGGGTCCTGGTCCATTAATTACTACACACTTGTGAACCTATAAAGGGAATGACATCAGCAGGACTGATAAAGTAGTGCAGTGGGTGTTTAACCTATCAAAATACTTTGACCTGCAAACAGATGCACATACACACTTGCCAGATATGAGAGTAGAACCCCTACCTAACTAGTTATTTGTATCATAGTGTTACAGTTACCACATGTGCTACAGAGTTGACTGGGTTGAGAGTTGGCCAAATGTGCTGATATGTCGAAAGACATCAGCAGGACTGATAAAGTAGGGCACTGGGTGGGAAACATATCAAAATACTTCTACATATAAACATACATACCCACACACACATTTGCCGGAAGAGTAGAACCCCTGCCAAACTAGTCATTTGTGTTATAGTGTTAAGCATTTATCACATGCACTACTGAGCTTAGAGGGCTGACAGCTGGCCAAGGTTGCTGATAAGGGACTGACATCTTCTGGACTTATAAGGTGGGGCACTGTGAAGTGTCGTGGGTGGGAATGGCATAAAACTGTTTCACCTATAAGTACACAACTCCCTCAGTCTTGCACATACAATTGTCACACACACACACACACACACACACACACACACACACACACACACACACACACACACACACACACACACACAAACACACACACTTGCACATTTGCTAAGATGGAGATTAGAACTCCTACCTAATTAGTTATTTGTACTATCATATAATGCAGTTATCGCATGCACCACAGAGCTTATGGAGCTGAAGCCTGACAGAAGGCACTTCTAAGATGACTGATATCTGCAAGACTGCTAAAGTGGGGAAAGGGGAGGTGTACTGGGTTTGAAAGGACCCAAAAGCTTTTAGTTGTGAACACACACACACGGACACAAGCACACATGCACATACACACTTTTACATTTGCCAGGACTGTGATCAGAAATCCTATCTAACTAGTTATTTGTACTATATTGTTATCGCATGAGCCACTGAGCTTATGGGGCTGAGGCCTGACGGAAGGCACTTCTAAGATGACTGATATCTGCAGGACTGCTAAAGTGGGGCAAGGGGAGGTGTACTGGGTTTGAATGGACCCAAAAACTTTTAGTTGTGAACACACACACACGTGCACACACACACACACACACACACACACACACACACACACACACACACACACACACACACACACACACACACACACACACACACACACACACACACACACACACACACACACACACACTTTTACATTTGCCAGGACTGAGATTAGAATGCTTACCTAACTAGTTATTTGTACTATCTTGTTATGCAGTTATCAAACACACCACAGAGCTTATGGGGCTGGGCCTGACAAAAGTGACTTCTATGGTGACAGACATCTTCAGGACCGCTAAGGTAGGGCAACAGAAAGTGCACTGGTTGGTGAAAGCCTGTTCATTCCTCGATATACTGACATTTCTCTAAGTGAGCATGCCCAGTGTGTCCTTCTATAGTACATGTGGGACACCCTTCCAGGGATTGTTTTACTCCAGTCCTGTTTGTTTTGTGCTACAGCCATACCTGTCAACCTGTTGGTGCAGGATATCTGGAGATAGCCTTTCAAAATGTGGGGACAATGGACCATACAATGATTGTGACAATTTCTCTCAGTAATGTATGGGTTGCAAGAGTTACTGGGCTGGTTTTAGCAAGCATCTGTCATATATGTCATTTGACACTGTCATGTACTGTTTCAGTACCTGGTGACATACCTCCCCAGATCATCACAGTGATTTACCAGAGGAATACAGGATGGATGACGCACACACAAGGTTTATGGGCCAAATGCTATGCATTCTTGCACTATCCAGCCTGTTCAGGGGTGTGCCTACAAGCAATTGACTGCTGGTGCTGTGGAAATGGTCCAGCACCCTGGTGATATATTACACTGTGGGATCTCTGTGCATTTATGTTCTGGCCTTGTCTGATTTTCAGTCCACAATTGGGTAATATAAATCAGACAGGATCAGGGTGACAGGCAGATTCCAGATATATTTGTAGGGGATAGGATATGTGTGGGGGGGTGTCCTGGGCAGATATGTTTGGCTATAGCTACCAGTACTTTGCATTGGGCTCTCCTCAATGGCTGACTGCACCTGGAGGGTCTTGTGTGTGTCAGACTGTTTGACCAGCCTGGAGGTGTGTGTTTGTCACACATATATGTATGGCCCACCTCATTTTGCTTGGATGACCACATGTTTGGGTCAGGATGTTACATAGGATGAGTGGTCAGGGAGGGGTGTGTTACTCCCCATGGCTGTGGCCCAGGGTTCTGTGGGTGCAATCATGTCACCATCTTCCAGGGTTGGGCCTGCCTGCAGTGGGTGCATACTCATTTTTAAACTCCTAGCTTTGCCTGTCAACTGTACAGAGTATCACAGAATGTCCACATCCATGAGTCATATAGCTTGTTGGTTACCCAAACAAGTGTGGTTTTCCAGCAAAAGTGTTTTGCAAGTCACTCAGGGTTGAAGTCAGATATTGCAGACAGTTGACATTGCAGTTTCAGACTTCGTACCCATCAGACATTCCATGCTACTACAAATCATTCCATCAACTTTATAACATTATTAGAGCAGTATTTCACAGGTGTCCTTCTCTTTGGACCTTCATCATCCCATTATTCATGGCTTTGTCCCAATTTCTGGCTCCCTGAGGCAGGCAGGTTTGCTCCCAGCAGTTGTCAGCATGACCTTTTGTTGCATTGTGTGGACTGTGTTACGCTGGTGTTGTGGACCCCATGACACTCCCTAAAGGGCACTGTGGGTGAGGCATAGGCATTTGCCAGAGGCCTGGAGACCAGGTGTGACAGATGCAGGCTATCTGTAGCAGAGCAGTGCATTCTGATGATCATATGTTCCCAGGCTGCCGGCAGGAAACATCCCTGGGATGGTACCAGTAAGTTGACTGTGGGTGTTACTGACAATTGCTTTCTGTTACTATTGCACCATCAGTCTGGGTGACAGCTAGATGCTGCTTAAGTCTAGGAACATGATACTGCATTTTTATGGGACTATGGGGGGGGGGGTGACATGACTGTACATATTACACATATGCACAGACTGTGCTGATATTTGCTTAACATTTTGGTCCCATGTAGCATGGTGGTGTGCCCTATCTTTCAGACTACAGGCATAACAGGATCAACCTCAGGTCAGATTGTTCTGGCATAGACATTTGTAGTTTCAGACTTCTTATCTTTCAAAGCCATATTGCCACTGCCAGACCTGCTGTGATATCACTGTGTCTGTGGGTGGGGATTTCATGGGTGTCGCCATGTGGGGGCCTTTGACAGGTATTTCTGTATGGTTGTCTACAGCTGATCTGCTGTGTGGGGTTGGTGGTGGGTATGGGGCCCCCACTTTGACATCCATGCATGTGACCTATGATCCCCCCAGTTATTTGTCTCACCACATATACCACATATACTGCAGTGGTATTTGTCGACTAGGGTGGTACTGCATGGCGTGGGCAGGGCAGTACTGAGGATACACATCCTGCTGTCCCACAGAGCTGTCAGTTGTCTGCTGCTATCCTAGTTAGCCACCCCATTCCCTTACAAGCTTGATCAATCCCACAGATATGCTATCAGGAAAGTCCACCCTATTATTTTAATTTGTTACAGAGACTGGCTTACCTTGTGCCTACACCTGTTGTGAGGGTGGTGCTTGAGGGCTGACTATGTCGGATGCACACAATACACTGCCTATACATGGTCAGGTATAGGTGGTGTGATATTTGGCATCCATTTTACTGTATGTGCGAGTCAGAGAGAGAGAGAGAGATCAGTTCCTGGGACCCTACGGTTGCAGTGTATGTGCTATGCATTGCATCTTTGCCAAGGCCAGGGCATATTGGGCATGCCTCTGTCTGTCTACAGGGGCAGGCTCAGGATATTCCTTCTCCAAGTCACTCTGTTCCTGTGGAGGCCTTGGCAATGGTGGGGGTTTGTGTGGCCCTTCCCTATTTTGTTCCTGCTGCAGCTGTTTCCACAGGATCATATTGTGTAGCACAGCACATACTATGACTATGTGTGCACATGTGGCTGAAGAATACTGCAAGGCTCCACCGGATATGTCAAGGCAGTGGAACCGTGACTTCAGCATCCCAAACACATGTTCTATAATGATCCTGGTTTGTGCATGTGTCTCATTATGGCATTCTTGTGTGGGTGTATGTGCATTTCTGATGGGTGTCATTATCCATGGCTCAAGTGCATAGCCAGCATCCCCCACTAAATGACCATATGGGATGTCCCCCCTGGTAAGCCACTGATACAGCTGTGAGGAATGCCAGATGTGGGAGTCATGATAGCTTCCAGGACAGCCAGCACACACATTCATGATAATGCCCTGGGCATCACAAATGACCTGGTAGTTGATGGAGTAGAAACCCTTGCAGTTTATGTAGGCCTTACCCCGGTCACAAGGTGGTGCTTTGATGTGGATGTGCATGTAGTCTATGGCATGAAGTACCTCCGGGTAGTCTGCTACATGGTGGAAGGGACACATATTGCCAGTCAGCTCCTCATGAGTGCTGGGGAATTTAATGTGCTCCTTGGCATGTGTTCACATGGCATCCAGGAACTGGTGGAGTATCCTGGATGCAGATGCCTGGGAAACCCCCATGATATCCCCAGTTGCTCTTTGGAAAGTACCTGTAGCTAGTATTTTTGAGGTACACATACCTTGGTATCCACTGGGATGGGTTCCCCTCTGTTTGTTCTGGATGTGAGGTGAGTCCGGCACAGCTCCACAATTTGTTGCAGTATGTCCCTGTCCACCCTGTAGTGCTCTACTATCTCCAGATCATGTAGCCCCTGGTGGGTTACCCTGGATCTGAACACTCTTCTCCTCATAAGTCTGGGATGGTTGTCAGCATTGTCCTCTTCACCACCCTCAGCCTCTTGCACATAGTGATGTATGAGAGTGACAGCAGCCTCTAAAATTTTGTTAGTTTTGTCAGGTAAAATTTCCCTGTCTTTGTATACTGGTGGTGTAGAGTTTGTGGGAAAAAATAGACTAAAAGGTGTTTGCATAGTTTATAGTGGTGTGCTGCAGATGCTGCCTGTGTGATTGGCTGAATATGATACATTCCACCTGCCAGCTCTATTACTTGTATTTGAGTGCCTTTATTCTGCTATTTCCTTTTTTTCCCTTGTTCCACTTTCCATTTCCTGTATTTTTTTTTTATTTTTGTGGTTTAAATCCCAGTGTGCGCTGCACACGCCCATTTAGGCAAGGTAAACAATGCTACACAGCCTCAGACACACCCCCTTGCTTACATATACACAGTCCTGCCATTTCCTGTTTTTTTTTTCTTTTTTGGTTTAAGTCCCAGTGTGCACTACACACACCCATTTAGCTAAGGTAAACACATTTTAGCAGAAATGTCCCTCCCTGGACACGAACACGCTCATCATTTCATGGTGTAAGACATTACAGCCTCAGACACACACCCTTGCTTAGCTGTGCTTAGCTAAGCGCAAATGCAGGCAATAGTGCTCCAATGTACTTACAGCAAGCATGACACACCCCCTTTTGATGTCATTTACTTCTCATGCTTATACGGCCGTATTAGAACACCTACATGGTTAGGTGCAGTCTGACACTTAGAAGAAATTTGTGATTCAGTAAGACTCCCCTCATTTGCATATCCCACTGCCTTACTCCATAGTTACTGCACTCACACTGAGCCTTTACCCTTAGCAACCACTGTTCCTTAAGATTGTTTTCATTCTGCATACCACTGACTATAAAGGCAGAATGCAGATTTCCCTGAAAATTTCTTTTTCACATTTTTTTTATTTTTGGCACAATCCCGTTTGCACACTGCTGCCCTATGCTTAAACAGCCGAGATCGGCAAAAAATGTTTTATTTTATAAAAAGTAAATTATTTTTCATGCCAATGGACATATAGCTGGCCATTGGCATGCCTACTAACTATAATACATGCTTTCTTTTGAGCTGTCATGCCTCCATTTTTTAATTTGCAGAAATGTATTCAGCTACTAACTGAATATATTTCTGCTTTGTACACTGTTCAGGCACGGAAACTGCCTGCTTCCTGGATCGCTAATTCATCTCATTTGCATGGTTTTCACCAGCAAATGAGGTAATTAGCATATAGCAGTGGTGTCCGTGCTGGAATAGTGCAGGAGTGCTCATGCACGTCCTGGGAGCTCGATCAAGGATTGCTCGGTGGCCATATTGCATGCAGCGGCTCCTGCACTATTCCGACTCTCTGTGTAGGGCTTCCTGAATCCGGCCCAAAATCCCAAAAAGACATTGAGATGTGTGTTTGGCTTACTCAGTAATTTCACAAGCAGTAACCTGTTGCACAACTAACACATATGTTTAATATTTTTATTTTGAAAATCTGAAAAGAAAGTAATACAAAAAGAACAATTGTTACCAGATGTAGCATTTCATGATTCAGAATAGAAGACAATGACTGGTAAACAAATCTCAGACCCAGATTGGCAGAGGAAAGCAGGGAATGAAGGTGAGGTGTCAAGTGACAGAAACTACTACAACTAGGCCAATGTAGTCTTATGTAGATATAATAACAGAAGCTGAAAACAGAGCAACAAAAGTTAATGCGATGCCCACCTGTTACTGTAGAGAGGCAGAATCCCTAACGAACAGGTATTTTACTTTAGAAGAATTTTTACTTTATGGCAGTGAAATTCTAGGCTAAAAAATGTATTTGATGTTATAGTCATCGAAGATAGAGAGGTTTTGTTGTGTTCTTTGAAAAAAAGGCTCTAGCAGAGATTTTCTGGGATCTGTGTTAGCATGTTAAAGTTATGGCCCCTTAGAATGTTTCATTTTTATTCCCTTAAACAAACCATGTGAGTTTTGTTTAGAACTGAAAGAATCAAAATTGCTACAGAGAAATGATGGCTGCAAAAAAATAAAATATTATTTCTAAGCCTGAACCTATAGTGATTAATGTAGAACCTTAATAGATGCATGGATTATGTTAAATTATGCATCTTAGATGGAAATGTCCAGCACCTAACAGAAATAATATGATCAGAAATCAATTGGGAAATCATACAGTACCCTGACTGACTACTTTGTTGTTTCAAGTGTGGTTCAGCAAGTTACCTAAATAGTGATTTTGGCTCATATATGCATTTACATACACACACACACACACACACACACACACACACACACACACACACACACACACACACACACACACACACACACACACATATATATATATATAGATGGGTCTACTTCACATAACTGAACGCTCAAATGTTTGAAATTCATATGGCCGAGACCATATGACCGAACATTTGAATGTTCGAAAATGTGAACTAGACCCGTAAAAATAAAAAAAATACACATTAAACTGTGTATAGCACCTGCACCCCCCACATGCGGGGCTGTGCCTCCCACACCCCCCGTACTTAAACATACCAACTCCGAGATCGCACTACAGCGAGAACAAGGGAAATCTCCCGGTCCACGCTGTATGCAATTTCCTGTTCAGAATGTCGGTATTTCAAATATGGTCTGCGATAATATGGGTTTTGAAGTTTTGAATTTCGGCATTCTGAAGGGGACCGATATATATATACACACACACACACACACACACACATATATATATATATATATATATATATATATATATATATATATATATATATATATATATATATATATATATATATATATATATATATATGTATATAGTTCCACTTTAAATCATTGAATGTTCAGAACATCGACGTTCTGATCATCGTGACCAGAACATCGATGTTCAGAACATCGAAGGTTTAAAGTGGAAGTGCCAGGAAGTGAAAATGTAGAATTGTGGGTGTGTATGCAGGGCAGCAAGGTGCCCTGCATGTTGTGTGTGTGTGTGTGCCATCTGAGTGCTGGCATTGCAGGTAGGGTACGGGAAATCAACCATTTAGCGCTACTGCAATATAGTGGTAAATGGGAGATTTCCCTTACCCCACTGTAGTGTGATCTCGTAGTTGGAATATTAAAGTAGGGGGGGGGGTCCCCCTGTATAACATCATTTGTGTAATTTATTTGGTGTTTGTGTGGTTCATTTTGAAACTTTGATGTTCTGAACATCAATGTTCTGGTCTCAATGATCAGAACGTCGCTGTTCTGAACATTCGATGTTTCAAAGTGAATCCATATATATGTTTTTTGGAGTGTCATGCAAAAAGCTGTTCTAATGAATGGAAATATTTTCTGTGTGATGCAGAAGCACATTGATAAAAATATTTTGCATGGGACTAGAAGGCAGATACATAAATAAATGAAACAGGAAGGAGACTAGACCTGGAAGGTACATTGATGGAGAGGAAAGAAAGGGGAAAGACCTTATGAAGCAAAGAGGGGGAGGAGGATAAAGCATCACTAAACTAGACTGAAAAACAAATACAAGAAGCAATGGAACAAGCAAGAGACAGATGAAAAAGAACAATGGTTTGTCACACCTTGGGAGTCAGAGCATGTAATGGTCAAAAGGAAGATGAGATATGAATATCCTTAAGGTGCAACCTTAAGAAAGGAAGGCAACATCTTAACTTCTGATCAGAATGACAGTAAAAAATACAAGTCGAAAAGGAATTTATGACCAAACGTAGAATCAGCTTCATAAAAACACACAAAAAAGAAAGAAATCAAAAGTGTAACTTTCTGAAAACCCACACTTAAAGTCATAAAGAAATGCACTGCAGATAAATACTGACACCAAACTCAAAAGAGCAGATCCGAAAGTAAAATATGATTTAAATATGCAAACGAAAACAGCTCCCATCCAGAACTTCTAATATAAAATAGCCTTTGTTCCAATGAACTATGTGTTGTTGCCACCTGATACAAAATCTGTCCCTCTTTGTTCACAAACTCTATCCGTAAAATGTTAACTAATGCCACTGAGGACCTTTATCTCTACATGGCAAAAGTACCCATCTACAACTAACAATATTTTCCCCCTGCCACAAGATTGCTGTAAATATGACCATAAATGCCTGCAGCACATTGAAATACACAATAGAATGCTTATTTTTCCTGGTAACATATCATCTAAACTTTTCAAAGCAAAACAAAGAAAATGGAAAAGAAATAGTACAAACAAATACTGAGAAACAAACTTAATAAACATTTTAACATGGGGGCTTTGCCACCATCCTTATTTTTATGTGTTAACGCTATGGTCACACATCAGTGACAAAAGTGAAATACCTCATTAAAATGTTGCAACCACCAAAACAAAACTCAACTACTGTGCAGCTTGATAAAACAAAATTAAACAAAAAACAATAGTTTGACAGAAGGAGACTCACAAAAAGTCAGTATTCTCAAGGAAAAGCACACATAAATATAAGAAAAATCTAATAAGAAGAGGAAAATTAACACAACCTAATGACAGCTATTAAAAGTATCAGTCTTATTGTTAAGTGAATATAAATATTTGTTTTGTGCAATACATAAAGAAGTAAGATAAGTAATACACTGAACGTATACTCCCCGGATTCAGCAAGCTCTGCACGGAGTGCAGGAATAGTGCAAGAGCTGTTGCATGTGATATAGCCGACGAGCGATCCAGAATGGAGATCCTGGGATGTGCATGAGGGCTCCTACACTATTCCTGCATGGACACCACTGCTATATGCTAATTACCTCATTTGCTGGTGAAAAACATGCAAATGAGGTGAATTAGCGATCGAGGAAGCAGGCAGGCGTCTGTGCAGGAATAGTGTAACCTGCAGAAATGTATTCGGTTACTAACTGGATTCATTTCTGCAAATTACAAAATGGAGGCATAACAGCAATTTTATAAAAAACAAGTTTTGTTTTGGCCGATCTCGGATGTTTAAGCATAGGGCAGTGGTGTGCAAATGGGATCACCATGAAAATAAGAAAAAAGGGGGTAATAAGCTTTTATACCCAAATCAGCATTTTGCCGTAATAGTCAATGGCATGCATAAGACAACAATACCAGGGAATAATGGATGCTAAGGGGGAAGGCTCAGTGTGAGTGTGAGTGTGGTAACTATGAATTATCATTCTGGTTTATGTAAATGAGGGGATTGGTACTGAATCACAGATTTCCTCTCAGTGTTAGCTTGCACCCAATCATGTAGGTGCAGTAACACCATTATATAAGTATATAATCAAATCTCCTAACAATGTGGATATCCTACAAAAGGGCCTCACTGAGACAGATGCCTGGTGTCAAAGCCATGGCCTCAAGCTCAATGCCAAAAAGTGCATTGTCATCCCTTTTGGTAAAAACTCTGTACCCATGAACTACCACATAGGAGGTAGTCTACTTAACACCGAAAGTGTGATAAGAGACCTTGGGACACAGGTGGACAGTAGTCTCTCCTTTGATAATCACATCACCACAGTAGTCAGGAAATCCTTCTATGTGGCACACCTCATCACAAAAGGTTTCTCATCCAGGAAAAAAGAGGTCATTGTTCCCCTCTACTCATCACTCATTAGACCCATTATAGAGTACAACTCCGCTTTTGGTATGTATCTCACAAGACATCTACAACAACTGGAAAGGCTACAGAAATACCTCACAAAGAGGATTACTGGCCTCAAACAAATGCCCTACACAGACCGTCTCAAAAAACTCCAGCTTTACTCTGTTGCATATCGCCTACTCAGAGGTGATCTCTGCCTAACATACAAAGCTATGTCAAACCCAGAGCTGTTGGACATGCTCTATGTAAAGAAATCCCAGTCCCTCTGAGCTACATGCTCTAGGGACCTAAACCTTGTCACCACAATAAACAGAACATGCTGGAGGGATAGATTCCTGTCTCAGAGACTTCCCATACTCTGGAACAAACTACCTATCTATATCAAACAAACCTCCTCATTAGCACTCTTCAAGAAAAATCTTGATGACTGGATGGGAGATAGGAAATTCACCCCAGGGGAACACTTCTGTGGCTCTGTTTGACAGGGGCACAGGAAAATAATTTTCTTGGGTGGCAAAAGCCAGGGTACCATTTGGCTAGGCTTATATAGGCCCTAGGGTCAATAGCCTAGTACCTACCTATGAACCTATGAACCTATGACCTCATAAGGGTGTGTGTCATGCATGCTGTAAGCTTATTGGAGCTCTGTGGCTCGTGTTTGCCCTTAGCTTAGCCAAGCTAAGGAAGGGGGTGTGTCTCCTATTATTGAGCACTGTTTTCCCTGCTTAAACAGGTGTGCCAGCCATGCACCAGGTTTTAAACAAAAAACAAACAAACAAAAAAAAAAAAAACAGGAAATAGCAGCACTGTTCACATCTGAGCAGTGTGTATAAGCGACGTGCCTTGGGGTTTAAGCGGGAAGGCAATGGGAAGGGAAAACAGCAGTAGGAAGGCAATCAAGGAGAACTAGCATAGCTGGCAGGTGAAGTGTACCAGAATCAGCCAATTACACAGGCAGCAGCCCAGCCCAGCACACTACTATAAACTATGCAAACACCTTTCATTCTGTTTTTTCCCACAAACTCTACACGACCGGTGTACACAGATGGGGAAATTTTACATGACAAAACCGACAAAATGTTAGGGGCTGCTGTCGCTCTCATACATCAATATGTGCAAGAGGCTGAAGGTGATGAGGATGTGAATGCTGATGACCATCCCACAGTGAGGAGGAGGAGAAGAGTGTATAGACCCAGGGTAACCTACCAGGGGCTACATGAGCTGGAGATAGCATAGTGCTATAGGGTGAACAGGGACATTCTACAGCTAATTGTTGAGCTGTGCTGGCCCTGCCTCACACACAGAACAAACAGAGGGGAATCCAGCCCAATGGATACCAAGGTATGTGTAGGCTTAAGAGTACTAGCCACAGGTGCCTTCCAAAGGGCAACTGGGAATATCATGGGGATCTCACAGGCATCAGCATCCGGGGTACTCCACCAGTTCCTGGATGCCATGTCAGCACATGCCAGTGAGCACATACATTTCCTCAGCACCTGTGAAGCGTTGACCAGCACGAAATAGCAGAATACCCTGAGGTAGTAGGTGCTATAGACTGCATGCACATACACATCAAAGCACCACCCAGTGAGCGGGGTAGGGTCTACATAAACCACAAGGGCTTCCCCTCCATCAACTGCCAGGCCATGTCCGATGCTTTATTTGGCATTATTTGGTCTGTCTGCCCTACAAAGGTCCCCCTACTCTGCCAGATTGCAAGGTCAGTTCATGTGCACAGCCCTTGGAGGTCACACAGTGGCTTCACTATTGCTGTAGAGTCTGGGTTATGTCTAGCACAATTCATAACCTTGACTGTGTTCAAATACAGCCATTCATAGCTAGCTTTGGATGTATGCTTCACTTCACTATTGTGTTTCAAGCTGACACCCCACCCCATCCTCAGCTTTATTGCAGATGCCTGACAACTATGGGCCACACATGAGCGTTATTGTGCAGTGTTCCAAATTCCAACCACCATGTCTACCCGCCTAGTTCCAGCTAATGAACAGCAAACCTAAAGGTGTACACTGGCACCAGCAAGCTGAATATTGGGGATGGTGGCCCTGAGGTGGAGTGAGGTGTTACTTGTGCACCACACTTATCTTTATGAATACTGTCTGTAGGTTTGAGCCTTGGTCTCATGACACCATTACACATTGCAACACATGCCTTTGGGAGACTTGATGTTATGCTTATGCTACCTGTACAGAGCCCTGGATGATGTTTCATGTGGGACAAATCTTCTGTCTGATTATCCTAACCCATAGGCCACACTTATGCAAAATCCAGGTGATTGTCAACACAGGTACTGCGCAGGCAGTACTTGCTAGACATTCTTGCAAGTCCCTTCGTGTTGTTGCATGTCTCTGGGCAGCCTCCATGACCAGTTTGCAACATGTTTTGTCATCTGTTTTGGATGGGTATCTGTTTATTTTCTACATCACTGTTGTCCCTTATTTCATGCACCCATAGATGACTGTATGAACTGTTTACCATGGTTTATGCAATGGTGAGGTAAGGTTACTTTTCCCACTCCTGACTGCTACCTTTCGGATATGGGATCCATTTCATGGTTTATAAGATGTGTGGAATCCATGGCTGCCTCTGTTGCTGGCAACTGGGCAAATGTCATGGACATACTTCTTGGACAGCAGACCATTACTTGGTGTGACATTGATGCCCTGTACTTGATGGCAGGTGTGTACTCAAGAAGAGTGAATGCTGTCAGTACATCACAAGCTGCCTTCACAATATGTTATTTGGAGTGTGTGCACGCATATGTTTCCAATGTTTGTTAAGGTATGTAGTCCCCATATTTGTTGTCCTAACATAGGATTCATTATTACACATTCATTGCTCATGTTACAATCACATTACAGGAAAAGGTGTGGAATGTGTTACTGTGGTCTGCTGTTGTATATATCAGGAACAGTTGCCATTGTAATAGTGGTGTATACACTGTTGTATCTACTGTATAAGGGTAATGTTTCATACATGTCCCTACTGTAGGCCATTTGCCCCACCATTTTGTTTATCTCTGTCCACACATCTTGCACTGACAGGTAGTGAGGTATATTGCAGGAAACTTACATACCCTTCAGATATGCCACGATGGTGACCACTGTGATGCACTGCAGTTAACAACAACAAAAATGAACATGTACAGCATGCAGTATGGGTAGGTGTGTTAAATGTGTGCATGGCAAATAGCATGGCCTTAACATGTCCGGTGTATTGGTAAACCTGAACAAAACAACTCCATGCTCACTAGCTACAGACTGCTGTCCAAGTTGTATACCAGAGGGACCTAAATAGCTGTGTGAGAGAAGTAATGTCAGTAGCCACACCTGTGGCATCGGTACAGGGTGGAAGCACATTTCAGCACATCAACAGTACAAACCCCAATACTAAGGATTATGCACATCTGTGCATTACTAAACTCCAGTAACAGACTATCCTATCTGACATATGCATGTATATACTTTACAGATAAAAATGGATAAGCAACAGTGTTCTAGTAATGTGCACTGGGGCCTTACCTGCACACTCCTAGTCCATTGTGTGGGTGGCACCCACCTCCACTATTCTGTCTTCAGCTTGATGACTTGTCTGATGGGTGGGTGCCCCAAGGCTGGCGAGGAGCTCCTCAGCATGTGTCAATGGGGGCTGGATGGCCTGACCCCCACCTGTGGCTACCGGTCCCTTGCAATGTAAGCAGCATGCTGACAGGCATGGTGGATGAGGTCAGTGCAATGATGCTGCACCTGCTCATAATTTTGGCTGTGCAGGCCAACATTGTTTACCCTGTGGAGGAGCTCATTCCACAGGGCAGTCCTCTCTTGCAGATCCTGGACTCTGCAGATGAATAAGATGCTGTGATGATGTATGACATATTGTATGATGGTCTCATTCTCTATGTTGGTGAATGCTGGGAGCTGTGGATGTTGCACATTACCTGGAAGACATAAACAGGAACAAAGGTCACTGGACCTCATACGGTTGTCCAATTGCACATCAACAGTGGATATTACTTGCAAATAAGCCAAGCTATACCATAACACTGTAAGCTACCATGGCTTTGGCATCTTGCATTACACTCCTGGCCCTGACCTGTCTAGTTCCCCCTATGTCGGACACTTAATGGCATAATCCACTATTCTCCATTCATTTCTGTGTAGAAGGATGATGGTGAACATCTTCAATGTGGATGGTGGCAAGTTTGTGACTGTAGTGTGTGATGGAGCTGTGAGCACATGCCTGAGTTCATGTAGGAGGCAGGCTGTGATGTTCTCATGTCCCATGGAACCTTGCTGTTGTTGCCATCAGTCAGCATTATGTACATGATCACCATTGATGTGGGCAGGAGTGTGGTTGATGTGCATATCCCCCTGTACAAATGCTGTGGACAGGTGGCACTGTTTTCACCTAACCTGTCTGATGCAGGTTGTCTGTATCGATGGCATGTGTGTACGAGGTGTGTTTTACCCCCAGCACAGGTTGAATTGTGTTTCTGCCTCTGAGACTGATGTGGAGATATTGTTGCAATTGGCCTTGGTGGTGTGGATATGTCTCATTTATAGTCATAGTCAGCCTTAAAGAAAGTAATCTGTGAACCCAGATGCTTGCTCAGATAGAGGTGGACTTGCTTCCAAGTTGTGGTCTGCACCTATGTGTCCCTGTACAATCACTATAGCAACCTATTATGTACTTTGTGTAGTGCTGCTGTTCACCAAGGGGGATTACTCTATCATTGGTGGAGGCTGGTTGTACAGGTCAGGTAATGCTGATTCCATATAGCTACAGTGGATATAAAGTGTACACACCCTTGTTAAAATGCCTGGTAGTTGTGCAATTGAAACATGACCACACAAAAGCTCATGTCAACACAATCCCTACCTGTAATGTGACCTATAGCCTGCTCAATTCAGTAGAAAACATAGCAATCTGTCCTGTGAAAACATATGGGAAATAATACTCAGCACAGTAAGCCAGTTGAATGCGTATGTACACACTTAAACTGATATGTCGTGTAAACACCTGCTGAGATGATTACAGCATCCATTTTTATTGGTTTGTACTCATGTCACATCTTCACTTGGCAATGGTTGCTCACCTTCCATGAAACAGTTTTGTTTCTTTTTAGGTTCATAGGTTCATAGGTTCATAGGTTTATACTAGGCTATCTGCCCTAAGGCATTTATAAGCCTATATATGAAAAATACTGTGCCCATTAGTTTGTTGTGCCTCTGTCCAGCAGTGACCCAGAGATGATTCCCGATCTCCCATCCACAGGTCTAGATTTCTCTTGAACAGAGTCAGCGAGGTGCTCTGCCTCACATGGACCGGGATTTTATTCCACAGCATAGGGAGTCTCTGAGTGATAAATCTATCCCTCCAGCATGTCCTATTTATATCCAGGTTTAAGTCACTTGCTCTAGTGGTTTTGGTGGATTTGGATTTTTGAGGTGGAGCATGTCCATTAATTCCGGTTGGACATGGCCTTGTATGTCAGGCACATGTCACCTCTGAGCAGACGGTATGCGACTGAATAGAGCTGGAGTTTCTTCAATCTGGCAGCATATGACAGATTTTGGAGTCCCTTTATCCTTTTGGTGAGGAACTTTTGGGGTCTCTCCAATTGCTGCAGATGTCGGGTGAGATACATTCATTGGTCTGATAAGTGAAGAGTACAGGGAACAATGACCTCACTAGATCTGGATGTGAATCCCTTCATGATCATGTGGGCAATGTAGAAGGTCTTTCTAACCACTTTAGCAATGTGAGTGTCAAAAGAAAGGCCACTGTCAACCTGGGTCCCCAGGTCCCTGATAACCTCTTCTGTGCTTAGTGGATTGCCACCTATATGGTAGCTTGGGGTTACCTTGTTTTTCCATGACTATACATTTTTGGCGTTTAACTTCAGGCCATGGCTCTGGCACCAGCTATCTGTTTCCGTGAGTCCCTTCTGAAGGATATCCGTGTCCGATGCACTTTCCACTATGTCATCTGCAAACTTTGTCAGCCAAAGTCCTCCCATGTTGGCCTGTACTTGAGAAGTAGATGCCAAACAATAGAGTCTGACACAGCGCCAGCAACTCTAACCCTGTGGGTTCTGTCCTTTGCAACCCATCTTGTGACATATGGGTTTACATTTGACTGCCTTTCCTCATCAATGGCCTTGGTGACTATTTAGTTCAAAAGGCATGATCTTCCTTGACAAAGCCAAACTGGGTCGGGTCCAATGTCTGCAAGTCCCCTATATCTTTGTTTATGAGCTCCATTATGATCCTCTCCATAGCTTTGCAGACTAGACTTGTTAATTACCAGGGTCCGTGAGGCACCACCTTGGGACCACAGTTGCATCCTGTGGTAAGGCTGAGATTAAACAGCTGCCTTATGTGCGGGTTTAATTCCTCATTTAGCTCGGTAGCACACAGCCGGGGACACCATCCGTCCCATTGATGCTGTGTTTTTAGCTTTAGAGCATTTGAGATGTCCGGGAGGCTACACTCGGCTGGGATAGTTATCTCCTTTATTGCACTGAACCTGTCTGCCAGTATGTTGGCAATGTCTGTGGGTTCAGTGATTTTGTATCATTTTGGACTAATTCTGAGTATCTGTGAGTTTCCACCCAGGTTCCTAACATAGCTGAAAAGGCCTTATGATTGTCCTTTGAATCCATGGCAATTTTTCTCTCAAAATTGGCCTTAGTTGATTTTATGAGTGCTCTTTTTACTAATAATGATCAGGGGTGACTTCCTTTATGGATTTTGTTCTATCATGTAATAGCTTTCTCCTCTTATTGTAAAGTTTGTTAATGGCTGGGGTCCACCAGACTGGACGCTTGCCCTTTGTGGAAAGAGTCTTGGTTTTATTTGGGATTGCCTGATCCATGCAGTCCTGGAGGTGTTCATAGAAGGCATTTGTAAGGGCTTCCGCAGCTTGGTTGTGGTTTCCTCTGACTCAGGGGCCTTGAAGGATACCACACCAGTCTTGAGTAGTGTGAAGTTTGCTTTAGAGAAGTTCTTCACTATGGTCTTTTGTTTGATGTGGATTTGTGAGATTAGTTTATGATCAGATCTCACCAATGAGGGATATACTTCTGGTGTGGAGCATTTTGTCCCCATGTTTGTGACAATGAGATCTAGTATATTTTCTCCTGAACAGTAACTAGCTGTTCCATGGCATTTGAATTTATGAACTCCAGGAACCGTAATGTTCCCAGTATATATTCGGGTAGTTGAAGTCTCCCAATATGATGGTGTTTGGAGATACATTTATACCCTCCAGTGTCTTCAGGAAGGCTGTGTGGGGTTCCTGAGTTTGAGAGGGTGGCCTGTAGCATGCTACAATTTGTAGAGCAGTTTTGCCTATGGTTAGTTGCACCTGGATGGAGGTGTGAGTATCCTTTATGAATATGGATACACCCTCCTTTTGTGGAGTGGTCCGGGTTTGGGGCCGAACGCATGATATGAGGTAAAACCTAATAGTGCCGGGTGCTCTCAGGAGCCTTGAACCAGGTTTCAGTTACAGCACAGACATCGTTGTACACCAAACTGAGAAGGGCCTCGAAAGCATTTTGAGATTTAGACTTCTGGCATTGAGCAGCATTACCCTCAATTTCTTCCCATTTTTGTTTTCTAGGGTGGTAGGTTTAGAATTTGAGCCTTGCCTAAAAAGGCACTATGGGGGTGGCAAGAGCCTTAGCCAATATCCGAATCCCAGGGGTGACAGGTGCAAGCCGCCCCTTAAGCGAGCTTTGTCAAGCATGTCATCCCAGGCAGACAGACACTGATCCCCTTTGAATGACACCAGACATTAAGCCAATTGTTAAAGCTGATCATCTTGTCTCTATATTGTGGCATCATTCTTGGTGAAGGAAGGATACTGCTCAGGGTTAGGGTCATACCTGCCTGGGCTACATAATCAGAGAGCTCCTCTATGTCTCTTTTCATGTAGTCCAGGGAGTCAGGTTGTTCACACCAGCATGGACAATGACTGTGTCATATTTGTACTTGCCGTGGAGTGACCCGAGTGCTTGTGATATGTGGCGGATTCTAGGCAGCTTACTGTGACCCTCTCCTTGTTCAGCCTGGTGAGTGGGACGTCAGTGTGTCTGACTATGGAGTCACCTATGACAAGTATGTTTGGTGTTGTATTTGGCCTTAAGGGCTGTGACTGCTTTGCACACTGCTTTTGTGGTTTATGTGTTGCTTGTGGGGTGTCTTGAGGTAGCAGTTGTTTGGGTGTCTGCTTTGGAGGCCTCTGCTGTTTAGGTAAATTTTTACTCAGAGCTGTGTTTATGTGTTTGATTCAGTGGAGTGGTAGCATTATGTGAGGCTGGTTTTGTGGTGTGTGTAGTTGCCTTCTCCTCCTGTCTGGTCTTGCCAGTCCTGAGTTGAGAGAGCTCAGCCTCCAGTTTGGCTAAATAGCTGCATCTCTCAAGTATTTGTGTTATGTGGGAGGAGGAGAGGGTTGTCTGTGTACATGAGGCAGTTATAACATTGCCTCAAGATTCCCAGATTCACCAGCTGGACCGGAGAGGAGATTGACAACTGACCTTTGGACATGCTAGAATAATATTGGGAAATCCTTAATTGAAAACAAGGGCCAGTGGGGAGTGAGGGTGTAGTGCTTTTAATTTTTAGTGCTGACTTATATAATTGCTTTAGTGAGCAAGTGCCAGGTAGCTTGAGTGCAATGTGTTACAAGTAACTAAATGCAAAATGACAAACAGTAACTTTCTTTCAAGTGAAACAAGGAAATAAGTACAGTAAGCAATGCAGATATCACTAGTGATCCACAGAAGCTTGAGAAGTTTAGGTGGAATTAGCTTCCAGGGAAATAACAAGACAACAAGCATATAAACAAAGCTAGATTCAGTAGGCCTGGATCTAGTCTATGCTAGAGCAAACAAGGTGAACCAATTTCAGTAAAATACAGTTCAAATATTCAGGCACTATAAACCTTTAACCAGAAAATTCCCAGCTCAGAAGGGCAGAGTCCAGCCTCTTCTCCCACAAGAGTGCAGACCACGAACCTTCTTAATGTAAAATAACTGGCCTGAAGTCCAAGTGCCTAAACCAGAACTAATACACTTGGACACTGGGCTCTCAATCAGCAGTTCCCAACTTAGAAGGATGAAAGCTACCTGTCCTGCCACCACAGTGCTTGCCACAAACCTTCCTAATGTAAAACAACTGGTCTGAAGCCCAAGTGCTTAATCCAAAAGACTTGAATGATAGCTACACTTTAATCAAGTTACAACCAAGCAGTAATAAATACCATTGAATACTTTAGAGAATGTCTGGATTAGTGCTCAAGTTACACAAACAAAGCTAGATCCAGCAGGCCCGAATCCAGTCTATGCCACAGCAAACAAGGCGCACTAACTTCAGTAAGAAACAGTTCAGATATGCATGCACTATAAGCCTTTAACCAGAAATTCCCAGCTCAGAAGGGCAGAGTCCAGCCTCTCCTCCCACAAGAGTGCAGACCACGAACCCTCTTAATGTAAAATAACTGGCTTGAAAGCCCAAGTACTTAAACCAGAATTAATACACTTTTAGAATAACAGACACTGAGCCCTCAATCAGCAGTTCTCAACCTAGAAGGATGTAAGCTACCTGTTCTGCCACAACAGTGCAGACCACAAACCCTCTCAGTGCAAAACAACTAAGCCCAAGTGTTTAAACCAAAAGGCTTAGAATGAGTTACACCAAGCAGTAATAAATACAATTGAGTATTTTAAGATGATGCAAAAGTAAAAAGAAGTAGGTAAAACACAAGTACAGTAAAACAGATGAAAATTTTTTTTTTTTTTTTTTTTTTTTTCTGAACAAGTGCTGAGATCAAAGAAACAGATTAGAGTGCTGAAACTAGAAAACTGGCTAGTTACCAGAAAAAAACAAGCTAGAAGGCTTCCCTCAAACACAGAAGGGCTTGGGGGCTCAGAAGCCTACAAATAGTCTGTACCACTTAACAAGAAAGGCAGGAGATAAGCTTAATTTTTTTTTTCTATTTCCCAGATGCTCTCTTTGTACACAGTAGGAGTGCCTGAAATCAGAATATGATCTCACTGCACTCAGTTGAGTGAGCAAATGAGATGGGCCCAGAGGCAGGCTGAGGGGCGGGCAGTTTCAATGCCACTAAGATTAACAACAAAACAAAGACAGGGTGGGTGGGAATAAACTGAAGAGCAGAATAACCAGTTAAAAATTCCTTCTTAAACTGAAGAGCAGAATAACCAGTTAAAAATTCCTTCAACACTCCTTCATACACAGTTTAAATCAATTTAAATACTGTATTTTTTAAAATAAAAAGTGCAGAAATAGGTACTTAAATTCTCTTATACGTCCAGTTGAATATAACCAAGTTCTTAGCTTGCCAAGCTGAAGTTTTTTCAATAGAATTGTACAGGTTATGGGTCACATTTGTGGTGAGAAACATTTTGAAATGGCTTTCTGTGGTCTCATTGGCATACAGCACACAAACCTGGCATTCCAACAGGAGTGCGTACACTTTGGATATCCAGTGTATATGGATGTTATATAACTGATAGTGGCAGGCATGGAAAGTGGGTCATAACACAGCTGTACACTTCTCTGATTACTACCTGATAATCATGCCTACTGTAGTACCCATATCAGTGTCATGGCAATGCAACAATCAGTAGCTGTACACATTTTATTTTGTTGTATGCAGTGACACTGATATTACACACATGTGCAACATGCGCAACCTATTTTCCAAACTGCTTGTGACCCATGTTTTTACTTTTGTGCCTTTCAGCTGAACATATGTATACATACACATGCTCAGGGGATACCTGGTATACATTTCTGTTCTATGTCAGTATGGTACACTGTATTTACAGTCTTGCAGCTCAATCATACATCTCGACTTGTTATACCAGGACCTCTGGGCAATGGTCCACATCAATGGGTGACAAGAGGGAAATCAACATTGATAACATATTAATATATCTGACATAACACAAGTATATGTGTATGTGACTACAGATATCAGTCACGACTGTGAATATTGTCCGGCAGAATACTGTGCAGTTGAATGCTATTGATTCAATATATCACATGCAGTTTAACACACACATTTGCAACAGTATTTACTATGCACATGCTCTATATAGGTATCTTAGATTTACAATACAAACCTGTATAATACTCATATTCACAGGTAACATATGGATATGGGCAACATCCCATTAACTGGCCTTGCAGTGGCACAGTCATGACTGTTTGATAGATACTCTAGTGGTTGCCATATGAGAGCTGTCCTTTCCCAGGGTGAGTCAGGCTCCTCAGCTGTGACCCGACCTATCCACCGCTTAGAGCATCACATGTGGACAAAGCCTAACATTAGGGGGGGGTATTGTATATAGGGACAGATCTTAAATATGCCTGTTACAAGCCTATGAAGTTTGTAGCATAATACATTTTGCATTACCATGACTGTTCTGAAGGTGATGGGTCTGAAACTCAAGTGTTTGTCATTACTTCATTACTTCCATCTCCAGCTATTTGCCAGACTAATATAAATGTTAGAAGGAACAGACCAAACACTATGATGGGTAAATCTTGACATTCTGTGAAGATCTGCACATTTGACAGGTATGGCCCACTGCAGACAGAGCCAGATGCTATGTCCATAGCAGTTGTTCAACAGGGCATCATTACAGGAAGTCTTGATGGCACATATAAATCTTTCAAAATCATCTATCCCATTATTACAGACCAAGTACTACATTCAATTACATGCTTACCTTTCACATACCTGATTTATTATTATGCTCGCTTCTGTGTTCCAGTTGATGTCTTCCTTGTTTTGTTTGGTTATATTTTTAGTATTATTTTTTCTTTCTTTTTTTTCTCTCTCTCTTTCTAACTCTCTCTCTCAACTACAGGGATTGAGCTGGTTTGAATAGGTTGCAGGATGGATTTTGTAGGTAATGCTCATGATCAGGTGATGGCCTCTGCACCAACTGGTGTTCCCCACTTGGTAATTGCATGCAGGTAGCTGTGTAGTTCTTCCAATAGCCAATGTCATAGCAACCCATACTATAAATTACTACATCATGTGGGCTTTGTCCCTTTACCTTGCCTGTATGGAATACATCCTTCATGTGTGGTGGTAGCAGTGTTACAAACAGTAGGTAGGAATACCTCTTACAACAAGACTTGTGGACACAGGCCAACTACATGTTTGTATAAGGTTCCAGACCTAGGGACAGAGTGTGAGTATTGCTGTTATATGCTTTGAATACTGCTAGTTTTACAGGGTTTGTGTGTACATGCTAGTTTTGGATGAAATACAGTCTGTCTGCATAGCTCTCAACTGTGGGGCTATCCACATGATGACCAGAGGTTTGGCTGTTATGTTTTGTCTGCTCCCCACACAGGTGTTGTCCTTGATAAATCAGTGGCATTCTCTCTGTTGATTGCTATCAGTACATGGCAACATCCATTTGTGTTTCTGACGTCATATTCCTAAGAAAGGGTATGTTGCAACCAGTCCCACAACACCAGCAACTTTCACAGTGTATAACAGCAATATTTCAAATATGGCCCTGTATTTTGGCCTCTGTCCTCCACTTATATACCAGGCTTTGTCCAGATGTCGTGCAGTAAGAGGTTGATAGGTATGGTCTATCATTATTTAGTGCTGACATTTTTGTTATAATTCCAGTGATGTTGTGGACTCCCGCATATGTTGTGGGGTAGGGGCCATATATATATATATATATATATATATATATATATATATATATATATATATATATATATATATATATATATATAAGGGCTACAGTTGGACAACTTGTTTGACCCTGTACAGTAAGATATATTATGGGGGAGGGGTATTAAATGTTTTTAACCTAGGCTGTTAGAATATGTGAGGGATATTACTAATAAGAAACATAAAGGTATATGGCTGTACATTTTCATACATTTCACCATGGGAACAGTGGTGGGTTAGAGCTTACTGTTTTGCATACAGTTCTGTTTGGCAATTTGATAGTACAGTTTGAAGTTAAGCATTGTTATGTGAAGGAGCCACTTACATTGTAACAACTGATACTTTCCCCCCTAAAGGGTTAACTACAGAGTGTAATTGAAGGCTGTTGAACTAAATATGTAATTAAGTGTTGATTGATTCTTGTCTTCAAGGCAAGTGTGTTTTTTACTGTTGTACTACTTGAAGGCTTTGGTCAAAACAGCAGAGTATCTTATTTTTTGCGGATTATTGTATCATGTGTTTTCTTTGATTGTTGCATTAATCAGTTAGTTTGTATTTCAAACACTTAAATGCTATAAGAAATGGCATAAACAACTTAAATAGTACACAAATAAACATTTATAGTTATGCAAAATGTGTGATGTTATGTTGTTTGCATTGAGTGTGGGTATATCTTTTAATGCAATAATTCTCATTTCTAGGAAAGAATCAGACTCTGGCCATTTGAAAATGTGGGAAGGTGAGAATGTTTAGTGCTTCCACATTGTACATTCCCTATGGTAGACTGACTGTTCTGCATGATATGTTAGCAAAATTATCCGAACATCTTACAGCTCAAATGGCTTATTGGTTAACTGCTGTGGGTATGGTGTACAGGGTCCTGGGTTCAAAACTGACACAGGCTGTTTATTTTGTTGCTGGGCAGACATAGGCAGAATGATTAAGGTACTTTAAAGTGGGTGTATGTGTGTTTGTGCAGGTTTACACAATGCTAAGTGGAGCTACACGGTTCAATGTATAGGTGCTTACACTGTGTACACTTTGCTTAGTGACGCTTATCAATGCACACACACACTTATAATCTATATTTAAGCAAGTCATACACCAGCTAACCACAGCTGCGCACTGCTAACCATTGCTCACTTTTCCTTTTCAGTAGATATCACACTAATGATAACCTTATTTTTTACAGATCAGATGGCTTAGTGGTAACTTGCTGTGGCTATGGTGTGCAGGGTCCAGGGTTCAAGACTTGCAAGGAATGATTATTTTGTTGCTGGGCAGAAAAATGGCTGTCGGATACAGAGTGATTAAGGCACTTTTAAGCAGTTGTAAGTGGGTTTGCACATGTTTGCACATCAGTAAGCAATGCTAACTTCTGGTTAACTATGCCTACACACAGTTAGCCTTAAAAAGTGCTTAATCTGTGCGGGCATTGCTTAGCAACATGCAAACAGGCTTACTCGCGCTTACTACTGCTTACTCCCATGCTTATTTCTTTAAAAGAAAAGAAAAAAAGGGGTGATAGGAAAGTGGTGAAAATGGGACACAAAGAGGGTAAAACCATATGAAAGACAGGGATGTGCAGGATGGATGTAGGGAAGGTCCATAGCTGTCCATTTCATCTACAGCAACAGCTGTGCATATATACTGAATTTGAAAGTACATTTGTACACTCAAACCTCTGAGAGAGAGGGGTGTGAACAACAATAATGTGTTGTGAAGCCAATTAGACAAGATTACGTGTCCAGTGGACACATGTGCAAAATGGACAGCTATGTATGGGGCAAAATTGCCCTTTTGTTTTTTTTTTAATGTGAGAATGGGATGTTGGGGAAGGATAGTAGGTATATTTAGGGAGGTAGGTTGGGTAGAAAGACAGATAGGACAGACAAGACAGCATACAGGGGCAGTATATGACACATGTGGGGGGGTGAACACCTTGGATGGGGAGGGGTGTTTGGTAATCAGAAGCCCACGAGCCCCCAAATGGATACAGTGGGACTGATGTCCCCACCCACAGGCAGTAACCACTGTACCTTCATGGTCCCGAAGGTGGCTGTGCTGGGGGCTGAGCAGGAGGAGCAGGCTGACCCTCTAATTGCACCATGCGGCCCACAAGCTGGTGTAGCAGATCTCCAAATTCCTTGTGGAGCTCACTATGCACAGGCCCCAGATCTGGATTTGTGTGGCAGGATCCTGTCCATGCCTGCGCCTGGGGGGGCAAGCCCCATCCCCTGAGGTGGTTCCACTGAAAGGTGGTGCAGGACCAGAGGATGAGGAGGTCCCGGGGTGGGTCCCAGATGTGCTGGGGCTTAGTGCCATGTCCAGATGAGGTGAGAGAGGTGGATCCACTGGGATCGGCTTTCCCTGATGTGCTATGGTGTTGCAGTTTTAGAACAGGTGTTGGTTAGTAATGGTAAACACATTCCAGGATTAGTTATAACGGTATTCATGAAGATTCCCATTAACCAAAATTAACAGATTTGGAACATTTGCATAGCCAACAGTACACATGCATAAATGGAAACACAGCGGGCATTACACCGAAATGCAGGTTACATTGATAGCAACAGGCCACCAATTATAGTATTTGAATAGGGAACATTAATTGGAATACATTTCAACGTTTGTAGAACAACAGGACACATGTCCCAACAGTAGGTTTGATGGAAACCATACCCATTCATTTATGTGTTTAGATTATTGGTGAAGATAAGGTGGGGAGAGAGAGAGAGAGAGAGAGAGAGAGAGAGAGATGTCAGTTAACAAATATAGATTCTTGCAGTGGTTACAGCTTTAATGATCATTGCTCTACTCATTACTCTACAGGTATTATTACAACTATAGCGTTGGGTTGGGCAGTGGTATGTTTGCACACAGTGTATAATTGCAGCCTTTTTATAGCTACTTTATACCTTCTCTTACCTGGAAGACCTGTGGAGCGAATGTTTGTTAATACTACATGACTGTTTCTACCCATATTTCCATAGTCAGAGTTACATATGTACACTCATAGTATGTGTGTGTGTGTGTGTGTGTGTGTGTGTGTGTGTGTGTGTGTGTGTGTGTGTGTGTGTGTGTGTGTGTCTGTGTGTGTGTGCATGTTACTGACACACTCTGCCTTGATTTCTATCAGTCACCCTGGTTGTTGTTACCAGAGACCTGTAGCTGTGACAGCATGACACTTTTGAATATTTCTTGGGGGAGACCGCTTGGTGTATGTACTTATCTTTCTGTCATTTGCAGCCTTGGGGTTGGACCATGGGTGTTGGACACAGTATAACTACAGCCTTCTTATAGCTACTTCATACCTTATCTTACCTGGAAGACCTGTGGAGGGAATGTTTGCTAATAATACCTGACTGTTTCTACACATTTTCACAAAATCCTAGTTGGAATTTATGCATACAGCTTACTACCACTCCTGGGATTTGAACAGTGGCTGTTTTTGCTAAAAATATAACAAGTGTGTGTTTCATCAGAGGGAGCTATTGAGAAACTGCTGCGGCTTGCATGAATGATTTCTTTCTCATTCTCTCTTTGTTGTACAATCTGACCTTGTAATTACAATATTCTTATACATACATTGTTATACATATCTCTTCACATAGCACTGTGTGGAAAACAGTGCTATGTGAATATTATTCAGCTATCAGATCTTGGTGCATGACATTTGTAATATCAGTTAATCTTGTGTGTTATAGAGGCATTAACTTTGTCAGATGAAACTTGATTGTTTAATGCTTTCAGAACTATATTTGCTTTGCATAACCTGTACACATTTCAAATTATACCATACCATAGTAAACACAATCAGTCCAGGGTTTTGCATTTTATTGACAGGCACTTACATTTTTATTAATACATGACCTATATGAGACTATTACTGTAATATTGTCTGCTTTATTCAGTACAAACCATACCCATTTTTAATACTGCCATGTGACATTCCACTCCTTCATATTTATTTGGTATGAATACTACAAGCTAGAGTGTTACTCACCAGCTTAGATTGCTTACTAGAATAAAGGATTTCTGTTTGATCTTTATTGTTGCTGTGATTTTGTTCGTGTTGCATCAGTGTTTCAAGAAAATAGCAGATGAAGGAGATGGACAGAAAGAGTGCAATGAGAACATTAGGAAGTCTGATTAATGACTTCTGAGAGTACAGTATGCAGTCCCCTTCTGATCTGTTATCCTACCACTAACTGTAGATGTATTTTGTTGGAATAGTGGTAGTGTTTTGGTAAAGGTTTTGCTAAGGTTGGGGTTAGAGTGGGGGCAGGGTTTTGGTTAGCAGGTATTAGTAAGGTGGGAAGGGGGCTTCACTTGCTAATACTTACTAATAATAACCCTAACCAACCCTAACCCTACCCTTAACCCCAACCTCACACTTGACCTTAGAAAAACCTTTTCTGTAACACTACTAATACACATGACATCTTGGACACAGAATACATACAAAATCTACATGTGCACACGCACACACACACACACACACACACACACACACACACACACACACACACACACACACACACACACACACACACACACACACACACACACACACACACACACACACACACACACACACACACACACACTCACCCAACACAGTTATCACCTAGCTTAAACCATACTCTAATCCTAAAAGTCACCCCCCACAAAAGCTCTTATACACTATTCCCTTACCTTATTCTAACCCTACCACTAACCCAGATAGACTCATACACTATCCCTAATTCTAACTTACATGCACTCACACATACAAACTCCCTCCACCCTAATCATCAAACCCATGGTTACCTATAAAACACATGCATTCAATATTATGCACATTCGACATTTAGGGCACAGAAATTCGACAATCTCAACATTTGATGTTTTAAATGGAACCCCTTAAAACATATCTGTTTATCACACCATACCCACTGCTACGCTGGCACATCTATGTTTTTTTTTATTATTGTCTATTTTTTCTGCTGAATTATGTTTTTTTTAATTCATTTTCTTCATTTGTTGCCCAGACATGCAAATTGATCCTCAGCTCCTTTTTGGCCATTGAACCACCAAAAAACTTGGCTCAAACCAGTCAAGAGACTCAGAGAACTGGCTCAGACTTTTTGGCCATCACCTGAACCAGAAGGGCAAGGATAAATACAACACACACACACACAAATATATATATATATATATACAAAGAGAGAGAGAGAGTGAGAGAGAGAAAGATGGGCTGTTTAAAATAGCCAATCACTTCGCATGTTTTAGCATTTTAGCAGGTAGGAGGAAACCAGACTACCTTGAGAAACTCACTTTTTTGCGAAAACTCACATTTAAGAATTATTTTTCTGATCAGGTTTTTATATTAAAATATAAAATGGGTGGTTCTAGTGTGCCCATTGAAACTGTGTAGTGACATGCAGGTATTAGTTAACTGGGAAGGGGACTTATGCTAATACTTACTAACCCTAACATACACACTTGTGTTTTAGAACAACTGCATTTGCAAAAAATAGTAAATAAGATTTTTTCTTCAGGATGAGTCCTGCAGCATGCTCTGAGAAACAAAGTGGATCTCTTTTAAAATGCAAACTATTTTCAATAGTATTATTTCTGACTCACAGTAATAGTTAATGAATGTTGAAAGCTCCTTAGTACTTCTTGCATGAAAACAGGTTTACCATTTGCATGCAAGATAAAATTAAATAAACTGGAATTAAATAATACATAATATCAAATGCAATATATTTTAACTATATTCTTCTGGCTGTGATATTCTTAAAATGCAGTCTGTTTAGGTTATGCTGACAATGACAGACGTGAGGAAGTGATGTCTTATTTTTTTAAGTTTTATGTAGGAAAATTGTTCAGCTGAATGCAGCACAGTTGAAGCTAATTGTCACTTCAACAAGAACAGATCTAATGTACTGATCTGTGGAAAAAATATCTAAAATGTGTGAGCCTGGGTTCTAGAAAGCCCTCCCACTAAATGAGTTACTCCCCCCTTATACATTACTGAGTTACACCTCTCCCACCATAACTAAAGAATCAATGTAAATACACCAGACAGTGACCAAGCATCAAGGGACAAAGAACACACATCTGAGAAAGCTGCAGGAGAAGGTAACCATGCAAATGTGGTGTATGTTCTATTGTTTCCTTTAGATAGGCTGTAAAAGGTAAAAGGAGATTTGTGATTTAAACACAGAGCCCAGCTCATAACTATCTATGTCATTAGGAACAGTGTTCTAAATGTTTTGGGTGCTCTGCTCTTTTAGCAACAAGTTACGATTCTGTTAAGTTAGTAAGTAATACGTCATTACTGGCATGTTCTCTTTCTTTTTGTCTTATATTGAAGATTATAGAACTCTGCACAGTTTTAGCCAAAATGTTTCTATCTTTTTTACATGTACTTTGAGAATGTTTTAAATATGACTTCCTTAGTTAACTATTATTTTATTTTTAGCATCAGAAATTGTAGCCAAGTTTCTGTAATAAGAGCGAATTTCATGATCAGCATTTTAGTTAATCTTATGCATTATAATGTGTAAAGCTACAAATGTTTGCTATGACAGGGCAACTAAAATGAAATTAGAGCATATATGCATATAGCAAATAAATTTAGCCCTCATATTATATAATATTAAACTACATAATTTAATAACTTTAAACAACTATTTTAACAGGTGAATCACACCATGCTTACTAAGTTGCCTTTTGCAGATAATAAACTGCTGTACATGTGCCAACTGACAGCTTTTGCTCAAAGGGGTCCTTCCAGAAATTTCAGCTAACATATAAAATGTTATTAAACAGTGTGTGTGTGTGTGTGTGTGTGTGTGTGTGTGTGTGTGTGTGTGTGTGTGTGCACGCGCACGTGTTTGCATAAGATGTATCAAAAGAAAGGGAAAATGCTTTGCTGGTTATTCCAATAAAATATATCATATCACCTTTGTTTTCCAGTGTTGATACTTTATTTAGAGTTACCTTTTATGTCTTGATTAAAACATCTTATGTGGACATACTGCACCATATCTAATAGGACAGAATTTGTGTATGTATTAATAAAACACTGTTATTTTTTCCCTAAAATAGTACTGAGGCTTTCTTTTGATTTCTAGTTATGTTGTATGGATAAAGAAGGCACCTGTGTACCCATACCAATCTGCACATTTTATTATGCTTTTTACTAAGTCATGATTTTTATATAGCAGAATGTAATATCCAATATATGTTTCCTAAAATATAAGAAAAGTAATGTCAGCTTTAGACAATAGGTCAGAGACAGGTAGCCAGATTAGCCAGGCTGGATAGACATTAATCTGTATCTTACTTTTATTTCTGTGTACTCTGTATGCTTTTTCTTTCATTTTTTTTTCTTTTCATCTTTTTTAAAAATATTACAACACCTTTGAGACTTTTTTTATTTTTACAGGTTTTTTGAAGTTGTCTATGTTTTTGTAACAATCAGAAACAAACATACATGCACATTTTATGTTGACAAAATGTACTTAGGCCTCACTACTCTCTTTAACTTTACATTTTAGTTTGCATAACTTTGGTGTAATGCAACAAAATTATACAAAGCATTGCAAATACAGTTGAGATACAACATCTTCTGATGTTTTAATTTTTGCCATCAGATATATTTTGCTTTGCCATGTTTGGTCCTCAGTCTGAAGGCCCATTTTGAATCAGTTGTTAGCTAGACAAGTGTACTTTGTGAAGGCCCTTTCTTCAACCTAGAAATGTAGACTGGTTAAGTGACTTACTCAGAATCACACAGTTTATAAATGGAGACTGAAAAGAGTCAATATCAAGACTACAGGAAGAAGCTGGTTAGCTGAATTACTAAACTAATTCACTAATCGTTTTTGATTGCCTCTATTAATTTTAGGTTTTATTTGAATAAGAATATAGAAATACACAGAATCTGCTAAAAGTAAAAAGTCCAAAGTCTGATTATTATTTCATTAAGCAGCTACTACCATGTACCCCTGTCTGTATCAACTTTTAACAAGTCCTGCAGAACCATCAACTCGGTAGTTTGACGTTTCACCTCTCAAAAAGGGCAGGGAACTTCACAGATCAGGCATCCGCTTAATGAAATAAGGTTGCTGTTACATCAGACTGGAAAACTCCACTCATCCTGTATTCATTATGTTCCACTTTCCTCCAATTCCTTTCCTGTGCCTGCTCCTTTATTACTTGAGCTTAGATCCTATCCTCTATTTGTCCTATCCCCAATCCTAAACAATCCTGACCTAATCTTCATAATTTATTCCACACTTTTGTATTTCCATCTCAGTGAACCTCTTTTAAATTCCCCAATTAGCTTTGCATCTTCCTTAATATACATCTCCAAGAACTGAATACAAACACATATTCAAAAGCAGCCAAATAACGTGTCTGCATCCTAATAGTACCATCATCTTGCAGCATGACTGATCTTATGCCTGATCATATTTCCAGGTGCTATCACCTCTTCTTACTCACCCAATAAGCCTTACATCATTGCCATCAGTGTGTAAGCTGCGCTCTGTTTCCTTTTTCATCCAGCATGCATCACATCAACTACTTAGTATAAAATTTTAGCTGTCACTTCTTTTTTTCCTGTCCCAAAGAGTGTCCATTTCCTTTTTTCAGTAGTGATGGCTGACATCTCATTAGTCACCCTGCAAAACAATTCATTTTGTTAACATATATTCTTTGTTGGATGTGTCTCCCTGCTAGCATTGCAAAGCTCATCTGAGACCCTCACTTTAATTTCTGGCCAGTGGTGGCAGATAGAGGCCCTCTGGAGTGCCAGTACATGAGATGTCTACACTGCAGAGGATATTTTTCTTAATATGGTACAGCTTTTTGTCTGCATTTGTGAGTGAGCATGCACTGATGTCAAGATAGCATGTGTATCTGTTCCTGTATGCACAGTCACTAAAAAATCATGATCCTCAACCACTTTAAGAGGAATACCACAACATTACTTTGTTTCATTCCCTTATCCCACCAGAATATCAGGCTTTCAACTGCTTGATCCTCTTTTTCCTTTGCTGTCGTTGACCCCCAGAGCTGACTGTCACAGCAGAGGCATTTGTGGTATAATCAGACACCTTAAAACTGTGCCATCAGACTAGCTACTGTGCAAATTCCCTTGGAGGCCCACTTGGCCATCATATTCTGCAGCATCAGTTTTACTGTTCTCAACAAATAAATTGTCTGCCTTTAACAGTCTGAGTAACATCTGAAATAAGACTTCCAAACATTTCAGTGCTAATAATTCTATCTGCAGTAGTCTACT